>NC_142799.1:62729565-62819171 GCF_049724085.1 Artemia sp. Qi Xiang Cuo | reverse complement strand
AACGACTTTGTTAATTTTGAGGTTATGTATACGCAATACTAAGCAATCCTTTTCAATAGGCCTTATTCTATCATTGCCCTCAAAACGCTGTCTCAACGTCACTTAAAATATGTATTGCTTTTTTAATTTCGACTTTATGCAAACCCCAATACTACGCAATACTTTCCAAAAGGCTTTATTAAACCATTTCCATCTTATGAGATGTTTTATCATCACCTAAAATATATATGACTTTATTAATTTCGACTTTATGCATATCCCCAATGCTAAGCAATACTTTTCAATAGGCTTCATTCTAACATATCCTCCATATGAGCTGTTGTATCATTGCTTACAATATATACGACTTAGTTAATTTTGAGGTTATCATCGCTAAAAATATATACGATTTAATAATTCTGACTTTATGCTTACCCCAATTCTAAACAATACTTTTCAGATGGCATTGTTTGACCCTTTCATGGCTGCCCCAATACTAAGCAATACTTTTAAAAAAGGTATTATTCTATCATTTCTCTCATAGGGTCTGTCGTATCATCACTTAAAATATATACGACCTTATTAATTTCGAGTTTTAGCATGCCCCAATACTAAGTAATACTTTTAAAATAGGCTTTATTGTATCATTTCCCTTACATGAGCTATTGTATCATTGCTCAAAATATATAAGACTATTATTTTCGAATTTATGCATACCCTAATACTAAGCAATTATTTTCAAATGGCATCATTCTATCATTTCCCTCCTATAAGCTGTTGTATCTTTGCTTAAAATCGTATACGTCTTTATTAATTTCAAGTCTATGCTAGCCCTAATACTAAGCAATATTTTTCAAAATTCATCTGACTATGCATGAGCTGTTATATCATCGCTTATAATATATACGTCAAAATTAATTTTGACTTTGTGCATACCCCTAATACTAAACAGTACTTTTCAAAAGGTATTATTCTATAATTTCCCTCACAGGGTCTTTCTTATAATCCCTTAAAATATGTACGGCCTTATTAATTTCGTGTTTATGCATACCCCAATACTAAGCAATACTTAAGAAAGGCTTTATGGTATCATTTTTCTCAAATGAGCTGTTATATCATCGCTTAAAATATATGACTTTATTAATTTCGGACTTATGCATACCCTAATACTAAGCAATACTTTTCAAATCGCTTCATTCTAGTATTTGCCTCATATAAGCTGTTGTGGCTTTGCCCAAAATATATAAGACTTGACTAATTTCGACTTTATGCATACCCTAATACTAAGCAATACTTTTCAAAAGGCATATCATAATGCATGAGCCGTCATATCATTGCTTAAAATAAATACGAATTTATTAATTTTGACCTTATGCTTACCCCAATACTAAACAATGCTTTTCAAATGGGTTTATTCTATCATTTCCCTCACATGTCTGTCATATCATCGCTTATACAACCTTATTAATTACAACTTTTCGCATACCCCAATACTAAGCAACACATTTAAAAATGATTTATTGTATCATTTCCCTCATATGGCTGTGTTGTCATCGCTTAAAATATACATAATTTTCGTAATCTCGACTTTATGCATACCCCAATACTGAGCAATACCTTTCAAAAGACTTTATTGTATAATTTCCCTCATACGGTTGTCTTATCACCGCTTAAAATATTTCTGACTTTATTAACTTTGACTTTATGGATATCCCCAAAACTAAGCAACACTTTTTAATAGGCTTTATTCTATCATTTCCCTCATAGGGCTATCGTATGATCGCCTAAAATATATACGACTTTATTGATTTTTACTTTATGCATACCCCCAATACTAAATAAAACTCTTCAAAAGGCATTATTCTATCATTTCCCTCACAGGGTCTGTCTTATAATCCCTTAAAATATGTACGACCTTATTAATTTCGTGTTTATGCATACCCCAATACTAAGCAATACTTTTAAGAAAGGCTTTATGGTATCATTTTTCTCATAGGGTTGCCGTATCATCGCTTAAAATATATATGGTTTTATTAATTTCAATTTTATGCACAGCCCCAATACAAAGTAACTTTCATTTCTTTCATATAAGCTGTTGTATCTTCGCTTAGAATATATACGACTTTATGCATTTTTAGTTTACGCATGCCCCAATAGTAAGCAATCCTTTTCAAAAGGCATTATTCTATCATTTCCCCTATAGTTCTGTCATATCGTCGCTTAAAATATATGCGACCTCATTCATTTCGACTTTATGCATACCCCAATACTAAACAGTACTTTTCAAAAAGGCATTATTCTATCATTTTCCTCATAGGGCTGTCGTATTATCCCTTAAAATATATATTACTTCATTAAGTTAGACTTTATGCATATCCTCAATACTACGCAATACTTTTCAATAGGCTTTATTCTTTGTTTCCCTCATAATACTGTCGCAACGTCACTTAAAATATATATGACTTTATTAATTTTGACTCTATATATACCCCAATACTAAGCAATACTTTTAAAAGGGCTTTATTGTATCGTTTCCATCATATGAGCTGTTTTATCATCACTTAAAATATATATGACTTTATTATTTTCGAGTTTATGCATATCTTTAATACTAAGCAATGCTTTTCAAAAGTACTTTTCAAAGACGAGCTGTTCTATCATCGCTTAAAATATATACGACTTTATTGATTACAATTGTCGTATACCCTAATGCTAATCAAGACTTTTCAAAAGGCACCTCACTATGCATGTGTGTCTAAGCAGGTGTTGTTTTCGCATGTTTTTCGTGTTTGTCTTTTTGTGTTTGTGTGTCTAACTCTATGTGGTTGTATGTGGTTTTCTCTCTCTCTCTCTCTCTCTCTCTCTCTCTCTCTCTCTTTCTTCTCTTTCTGTGCCTGAGTGGTTCTTTGCCTGACTCTCTGTTCCTTTTCTTACATCTCTGACTTTTTAATAAACATTCTAAACTTTCGATTCGCTAATCCTAAAGTAATGCATAAAATATTTTTATTGAAATAATGGTATGTAGAATATCATCATAAAAAAATGAATGCTTTGAGTTTATTCCCTAAAATACTTCATTGTGTTTTCTCTTGACATATCACTTATTTCGTTTTTTGAGTCATACTTGAGTTTTCATATGGATTGGGTTACAACTTAATTGCAGGTTTCATCCTTGGTATTATTGGGGTCATTGACTGTATCTGTTGCTAAACTATCGATGATAGTAGTTATGTTTGTAGGTGCTTTGTTTTTCATTAATTCATCTTTAGAGCACCGTTGTTATGCTGTGTGTCAATGCCATTTTTATTTTTCTTTCAATTCCACTGTCTATTACCACATTAGTTCTACATAGTTTGCAATTTCGGCACATGGACATGATATGCATTATTACACTAGTGCAAGAAGTTGGTCCTCGTCGTCAACTATTAGTTTCAGACTTGCATTATCTTTGAGCAGTGGAAATGTCAGTATCGCAAATCCAGCGTCAACACTGTTGAATTTTTTCGACAGTCCCAAGGAATTTAATCTCTCACTGTCATGACAATGCAGGCATACATTTCCAATAACATTTTCATTAATACTTGTCTCATAGTTTAATTATTATTCCTTATCAGCATTCTACACAACGATAACTTTATCATGTGCACATACTTTCTTTAATTATTTGATCTTCACTCTTTTTAAAATATGATATAAGTGTTTATCATTCCTGTGCTCAGTTAATTTTGATCAAAATATATAATAAACAGATCTGCTGTTGATGTCCAACCACAGAGTACTATGGAGGCGGCCGCATAAAAAAAATCCATAAACCATGTTCAGCAAAGGTTATAAATGGCATTTAAGACATGAAAGAAAAAATAAAAGTAAAAAAAAAATAAAATGTAAGTGAAAAAAAGAAAAAATTAAGTAAAAACATTAATAGAATATAAATTCAAACAAAATATTCAGAATCTATAATAATTAAGATTCGCCTCGAGGGCTAAGCTCGCAAACTATCGAAGACAGTTTTTATGCGCTTTTTAGTTTTCATATTGCACTTTACCGTCCCCTGAAGGTCCAAGTTCAAAAATATTTCTCGGATTGTATTCAATAGTTCAATAATGGCCTGTAGGGAGGGGCGTTTTCTTAAACCCAAGATAATATACGATATACAAACACATATAACATAGTGTCAATATAAATTCAATGGGTGTGGTCAGGTGTAATACAATTTTTGAAGATCCAAACATATATCGTTGACCGTCAAAAGAATATATTCGTCCATCAGGCATCTCGAATCACCATGGTACGCATATGCTCGGAATGATGCCAAAAATGGTTCCTGGGAACAGATCACCGATGACACATACCAAAAATCCAATTGAGAAATCGATTGCGCAAAAAACTTTAACAAATCACAGAAAACGTTACGATATTTTGACGCTTGCCATCAGTTGGCCAGCGTCCCAGAAATGATATATTGATCGTCTAGAATATATTTCTAAGGACGTGATGTCTTCAATGACTTGTTGGTTCAGTCGAGTAACGTGTCGTTCTTTTACCATAGGAAATCATGGATCTCACGTTGGATTCCTACATCAAACATAAGTTCCATAAAATCAATGGAAAACTGCTTAGAAACTAATAAATGTGTCGTTGAAAAGAAAACAAGTCACCATCTATAACCATAGTTAACAATAACGCCATCTAAGACTTCTATTATATAAATGGCACCATTGTGGGATTAATTTAATGAAAATAACCTGGATGATCTTCTCTTATATCAGAATATTCGCCTGGGATAAAGGGACTTGTGGCTGCTTATAACCGTAGCAATGTTACAGAAAGAATGCAAATCCAAGAATTTTCCTTATCAAGCGGAAGTACGATAAGACCAGATGTGTATGGCTGCGCTAAAACGAATATGATATGTGGCCGCTTAAGCAGATTGAAGTTTTGTCGAGCATAATTGTTTCCGATAAATGTTACATTTCGTAGAGGGACTGGCAACTCCAATAGCACATTTGGATAGAGCATCGCTGGGAATGTTGGGAAAGGGCCCCGCCCGGACTTATTAATATAATACTACTGAGGGGTGATACCCCCTCCCCCCCCACCTAAAAAAAAATAAAAATCTTGGCAGTCTTACTTCAACATTAAATGTATTTATATTTTTTGTGACGCAGAGGGTGAAAGCCTAGCATCTTCCAACATGGTTCTGGGTTGGGTAATATATGGAAATTTTTAGGTTGGGTTTTTCTTCGGTAAGAGTTTCCCGTGGAAAAAAAGCTTCTGGTGGAGCTTTCCAGGAGAAATTTTACACAGGGGAGGGGAACCTCCTCACATTATCTATTTATACAATGTTAGAACTTCGGAAGTATACTCGAAACACCAGGAAGTCTAACCTATTAACCATTTTTAAGTGTCATTTTGTTATCACCCATTGATAACAGTACATACTCCGGGGAATGTCGGCCCAAATATAAAGTACTCTCTATGTAATGTATTCCGATAACCATATACAAAAACAAAGTTATTACAAAATCCTATAGAATCATATAGAAAAAAAAATTTCTGAGGGAAGTAAAGACCAAAGTTGAAACTTAAAAAGAACAGAAATTATTGCTTCACACTCTATCAATGCACAGCATAAACGTATATAATTTCTTAAGTTTGTATGATAGTTGTTTTCACAGCAGAAAAATAAACACCAAGAAAAGAGAGGAAATTATACTGCTTGTGGCAAGTTTAATCTGATCCCAAGGTTTTGCGCGGTTGCCCGCCTTTAGAAACCGTGTACACCATGTTGTGTATCATTTCCCGGATTTCCCGGCATTATTCGATAAAAGTATCAGAAATTAATTAAAAAACAAGTTTTGTTCAACTGAAAGTAAGGAGCAACATTAAAACTTAAAAAGAACAGACATTATTCTTTTATATGAAAGAGGCTCCGCCTACTCAATACCTCGCTTTTTACGCTGAAGTTTTTTTCTACTTCAAAAAACTCCTTATTTTCCTTGTATTTTAGGAGTCGTTCTTAAATAATTGTGACAAAAAGCCAAAACTTTAGCGGAAAGAGAGGGGTAATGAGGAGGGGCAACCCCTTTCATATTCGGAATAATTTCTGTTTGTTTTAAGTTTTAATGCTGCTCCCTACTTTCAGTTGAAAAAAACTTGCTTTTATATTTATGCAATATGGTATTTGATCGGTTACTCTCTGTTGTACCTAGCCTATCATTTGAAGTTATACCAAGGATAACTGAATTCAGCGCAGTGGTGGATCTAGAATTTTTAGGGGGGGGGGCGGGAAATAGGTTGATCCGCTAAACTTGCGTTCGGAGTAAGGTTAATTAGCGCAAACTTGCGTTAATTAAGTAAATTACAATACTTTAGACTGTTAGGGGGGGGCGCGTCCCCCTCCCCTAGATCCGCCACTGATTCAGCGTATCCCTGAAGTCTTTTCAAACAGTTCGTGGTAACGAACTGTAAGTAAGGAGTGACCCGGCTCAATGGTAACCGAAACTCTAAAAAATGGAATTTTGATACCAATAGATACATCAAAAGAATCAGATTTTAATGCTGATTTCAAATATATAAGTTTCATGTTTAGTCTTACCCATCAAAAGTTACGCGCCTGAGAAAATTTGGCAGATTTCAGAAAAAAGGAGGAAAGACCCCCTAAAAGCTATAGAACCTTAATGAAAATTACACCATCATATTCAGCGTATAAGAGAACCCTACTGTAGACAGAAAGATCACGGATGCGTGTTTATTTGTTTTTTTGTTTGTTTTTTTTTTGGAGGGCAACTAGGCCCCTTCCCACGCTCATTTTTTCTCAAAGTCGCCCGATCAAAATTTTGAGATAGCTATTTTGTTCAGCATGGTCGAAAATATGAAAACTATGTCTTTTAGGATGACTTAATCCCCCGAAGTCCCCGGAGGGAGGGTTGAAAGTTATGAACTTTACCCAATGTTAACATATAGTATTGGTTATTGGGAAGTATACAGATGTTTTCAGGGGGGATTTTTTCTCGTAGGGGGGAGGGGGATCAGGGGTTATATGGGAGAATCTTTCCATGAAGGAAATTTTCATGGGGGAAGGGACATTGCTATGAAGGGGGCGCCGGATTTCCCATCCTTATTAAAGAAAATGATCAGAAATTAAATAAAAAAAACAAGTTTTTCAACTGAAAGTAAGGAGCAACATCAAAACTTAAAACTAACAGAAAATATTACGTATATGAATGGGTTCACCCCCTAGTCAATACCTCGCTCTTTAAGCCAAAGATTTTTTAGTACTTTCATAAGAGCTATTAGTAGAATGCTAATATTGAATTCTACAACGCTATGTTCCTCCCCGTGCTATTCTACGACGTTATGTTCCTGGCCATGCTATTCTACGGGACCTCTACATTTTTTCAAAGAGAGTGAGTATCCTCTCACACCTATGTTCCCTTGGTACCTTTCCAGGCAAAGTGATCAAAAACACGTCTTTAGCAACTTCGTTCATCATAACATGTTTTTTTTTGTTTTTTTTTTTGGGCAATTGAACTTTTTTCTGATAACAAGTACCATTCATTGCGATTGTAGCTCTATGCTGGGTCGTTTTATATACTTCAGCATGTCTATTTATTTGTGTTAAAAAAAAAACTGGCATCTGGAAAACGAAAAAATAAATATTTAAACAAAATTTACGATACTGCTAATTAAGTAATAGTAGGTTACACTCAGAACTGTTTAATTGACATATGCTGTTGAAAAATTTTACGTAAAAACTAACTTTATTTGCAAAAAAAAAGGGTAAGAGATTCGCAAATTAGAGTGTATCAACGATATTATTTGAACGATAGGGAAAAAACAGAGCTAGAGAACATTTGCGAATCGGAATCATGTAAAGGTGGAGAAAAAGGGTTAAACTGATTAGCAGTTAAGGTAACCCCGAAGGGCTTGTTAACTCAAGCAATTTGTTATAAATTTGAGACAACATCAATCTATGAAAATAGTTAATGATGATAGAATGACATTGTGAGTTGACCTAGCTTTACCTGTCCGATAACAAGTACCATTCATTGCGATCGTAGCTCTATGTTAGCTCGTTTTATATACTTCAGCTTGTCTATTCATTTGTGTTAAATAAAAATCTTGAATCTGGAAAATGAAAAAATAAGTATTTAAACAAAATGTACGATGCTGCTAATTAAAGAATATTAGGCTATACTCAGAATTTTTTAATTGACATACGCTGTTGAAACATTTTACGTAAAAGCTAACTTTATTTGAAAAAAGGTAAGAGATTCGCGAATTGGAGTGTATCAACGATATTAATTGAATAATAGTGAAAAAAACAGAGCTAGATGACATTTGCGAATTGGAATCATATGAAGGTGGAGAAAAAGGGTTAAACTGATTTGCAGTTAAGGTAACCCTGAAGGGCTTATTAACTCAGGCAATTTGTTATAAATTTGAGACAACATCAATCTATGAAAATGGTTAATGATGATAGAATGACATTGTGAGTTGATTTAGCTTTACCTCTCCGATGTGTTCTGTATAATACACAAGTGGTGTTTGAACAGTATTGTCAATTTAAAATAGGGTCTAACGTTATAGTATACTAAAAAGTTGATACTAAGAGAGATGTAGATGGCAAGAAAAGAATTTTAATAAAGAAATTCAGAACAAACCTTAGAAATCCTTGCAAATCAAGTAGTAAGGTGTATGTGAGTACGAACCATCAAGGATCATAAGCACCAACGACCCTAACCACCAGAGACCTCAACCCTCAAAGGTCCCCTATCCCTAAACTCCAAAGGGGCCACCTCCCCTCCGACTTTTTGCCCCCCTCCCATTTTTTATAGTTTTTTTTAAGTTTTTTTTTAAGCTTTTTTATTATTTTTTTAACATGATATATTTTTTCAACTTTTTTTTTACATCTCTTAATGATATGTACCATACTTAAAACAAAAAAAATCACATTTAATATTTTTCAAATTCAAAATGAGAATGATATAGAAGTGTTAGTCGTAATTTTTACTATAAGAGAAATATTGCTTGTAGCAGCACTTTTTTTTTATTGGACTAAATTTTTTTTTTTTTGGAATTCAAAATAATTGAACTTTTTTTTCACGTATGTCAATATTACATGGACTAAGTTTATGAGTCTAAAAATTGTGATGTTTACATATTAAGAAACACGTTGCAGCTTTCCCGCTAATATTTAATGGCTGGTTATCGACATTACCTAGTTTATTGGATGTATTACTTCAGTATTTTTTACACAGTGGATCAATAAACACAACTCATATCTTTAAGAAGTGAAGATGAAGCATTTTAAGAAAGTATGTTCACATGATAGTGTTATTGTAGCATTGAATGCTGACAAGAAGAAGTATTTAAACTATGAAATAAGTACAAGTGGTAGCGCCATCGAAAACGCATGCTTGCAATGCCATGACAGTATGGAATTAAACTTATGTGAAGTACCAAAAAAATTCAATTCTTATGATGGTGGATATGCGAGATTGAGATCTCCGGAGATGATTGCAGTCAAAGAGAATGCCAATATAAAAATAATAGTTGATGAAGAGGGGCATCTTCTTGCTAGTGCTTGTGGTAACATGTTACCCAGTGTTAAACCATTTCCTCAGCTTTTGGGTATTAGCACTCAAATGAAAGCAAAGACGAAAAGAAAGGTCTACTCTTCTACTAATATCATGAACCATATCTTGTCTACGTGACGGAACTGTTACCTGTGTAAAAATAGTGTGATAAGAGACAGTGAAGTTGCCAGAAAAATAAAAAGGATATTGGCAGAAAATATCACTAAGGAATATAGAGATGAATCGATGAAAAACAAAGTACCAGCAAACATTACAGCCATTGATCAAACAGTCAATGAAGCAAATAATACAAAAGACGAAAAGCATATTGAGCCTGTCGATGACACACCTGTAAAAATTGTGTATGACTCAAAATGGAATAATGATTATTCTACTGATTACGAACTAAGAGAAGACAACAGCTACAGTATCAAGACAGAACATGGTGAACCATTTTATGGAACAGATTCAAAATGTCCAAAGTTGTTCATTGATATTAAAAATGTATAATAATAATACATTTTTTGTATTAATATCCGACATGATATTATTTCATTAAAAATATACTATGCGTTACATTGTAAGGTGTTCATTATTTTTAGAGTATGCTAGTATATCAAACGTTTAGAATGTCTATTAAAACATCGGAGATGTAAGAAAAGGAATTCGCATACATCATATTTCGGATAGATAGGTTAACATAGAGAAAATCTAAGCATAAGAATGAATAAATTCTCTATCAACATCTATTGACAGATACTTGGGATAGCTTTGACGGAATATAAGTATTATAGTGAATAAAATCTTTATCAATGTCTTTTGACAGATACATTTGATAACACTGACATAATTTAAGTATCAAATTGAACAATTTTTTTATTAAAATTCATTATCGATATCATTTGTCAGGTACGTCAGATATCATTGACAAAAACCATTTATTAGAATGAATAAATTCCTTTTCATCAGCCGTTGTTGGATTTGTCATTATGAAAAAATTGTAAGTAAGTAACAAACTCTTTCTTGAATTCATCTCTTGCATACACAATACAGAAATTATAAAAAAAAAATAATTGTAATTTCCAGACTTCATTTGCATGCAGTAGATACCGAGAGTTCTATGACTCCTCTCCACAATGCATTCTAAGTGTCTTTTGACTCCTCTCCACACTGAATTCAAATGGTTTTAGAAATCATCCCCCAATTAAAAACTCCATTCAACCTTGAGCAAAGGTACAAAAGCTTGATGAAGTACTTCGCTAAGTAAAGACAACATTAATAGCTTCCAATATGATAGGACTGTAAGCCACAGAATTTATCGGTTTAAAAAAATCATCTTTTGGTGTTATATTTGAATGTGCATTTTTATCTCGAAGAAATTGACTGTTATCATTGGATAGTGAACTATAATATGTTTGAGTATGATAAAGCTTGTGGAGTACTACATTACGTTATATAAACAGACTGGGATTCTACGATAGAGTGATTACGCCACTTAATAATAGTGGTCAGGAACTGAGAAATGTTCAGGAGGAAGTCAGTGAAATTTGCACCTTTTTCGGGGTTGAAGCACTCTATGTAGAGTTATGTACCTACAGATTAAGTTTTAATTCAAAAGTGTGACCCTAGGATTCCACTTTTTAATCTAGAAGAATTTAAGTGTCCTAAATTTTAATGGGCTTATCACCGTCCTGAAGATGAGGTTAGGTTCTTCGCGCAGTGGATACCTAAGGACATACCTGATCGCGATAAATGCATGAGACACGGTGAACTTTAAGTACTATTTTTATGTAAATGTCTATTTTCTCTAAAAAAATCTATTAATGTGTTTAAACAATAAATATCTTTAAGCTTAACCCGTCTTTTTTCTTTAGAATAGCTCCGTTCATTTCATCAAATTATGAAGAAATTGTAAGTAACAATTTCTTTCTTGAACTCACCACTTGTTGATACACAATGAACTCACCACTTCTTGATACACTTTCTTGATACACAATGGAGAAATTCCATTCAAGAAATTATGAAAAAATTGTAAGTAAGTAGCAAATTCTTTCTTGAATACCGCAGGCATACAAAAACACATATAAATATATGGATTCAGGCATACAAACCGACAGAGACAGGCATTGAGATAGGCATACACCCGCCCAGACACATAAGCAGAGGAAGTGAGGGAGACAAAAACACATATAAATGTACACAAGAGCACAAGAGCTCTTGTGTACAAGCACAAGAGCCATATACACAAAAATTTATGAAAAATAAAGAAATCACAGCAGAACAAGTTACAAAACACACATTAAGATGATACTTAGCAAAAAAATACCTTATGGTAATTTACCGAGAAAATAAGTGTAATTCCATATAATTAATAATAATTAATTGTAAAAACTTTTCCTTCTTTCTAATCCCTTCTCTATGTACCCACCAATACGAAATATTGTGGTTGGATTACTACTTTGTTGCTTTATTCTTTTTGTGCTCCTGCATTCACTCGTGATACTATGTAGCGTGGATTCTTGGTCGAGGTGGGGTAGACTTACAAAACACTTTAAGAAATGAGTCAAAACTTGTTTATATGCATTTTTGTTACGTTTTTAATAGTTGGACAAAATTTAGATGATACCCCCTCGTGGATTCAGCCTTGCTTGTATGCTTACATTACAAGAAGTATGACAGTAATTCAATTAAGCTTTGTATTTAGTCCGAGGGGGGGGGCTCAGTGTCCGACAAGTAGTGACTTATCTTAGCGCCACTTCTTCTGCGAACGTGGCATACGTCCGCCATACTGCACACTCCTTGGTATACTTTACGCCACAGGCGGTGCACTTCTACCACGCGTGATGCGTTGGACTTGGTGTATACAGTTTTCAAAATAGTTCCACCGCTTTGTTTAGTCAAGTGTTATTTGTCTTCGATCAGAAAGCATAACAGCTCTGTCCTTTACAAGCAATTTAGTTGCAATAGCCTTTTTTATTTTAGTGAACTACTGAAAAACTTGCCGGGAAATTCCAATTTCAAATAGCTTATCTTTACGCAAATCCTGGGTTTTCCCCTCTTAATTAGGAGCTTCGCGTGCTGGCATTTTGTTTTCGATTCTTGACAGTTGCTTATTCTTTTTCGGTAGATACGCCGTGAAGGTGAAAATGGTGAAATTAGCGATAAGTATGTATTAGGAATAAGTCTTGGCAGAATATACGCGGTAGATTTATCCATTATGATTATTTAATGTGCTATTATTAGATTAAGTAAAATTCTACTTTTGGCTATCTTGGAAAGGCATTACGTTAGGAAAATGAAACTTACGGGGACGGGTCTACAAGCTAAAGTATGTCCCGAGAAGGTATTTTGAAATACCTACCTCCACTCCTTCTCCCTCTAGAGGGTCCTGAATTTTGCCTACATGACAGGTCTATTGAAATTTTGACAAAACAACATTTTACCTAAATTTTCAGTTATCAGTTTCTTTTTCTCTGACTTTAGTTCTGAAAATGCAATTCATGTTATTTGAGTAGAATTTTGAGCCATATTTTCCTAACCCTAACCGCTTTCCAAGATAGCCAAAAGTAGCTAAAGTAGAATTTTACCTTAGATTAATGTTTTCATACTGACAGACTTATTCTCTTACATTTTCAGTTTCTTTAATTTTTCGATCGGTTACTTAATAATTCTAAGAGTTAGATTATTTTTTTATTATTCGTGCCTACTCCTTTATTAGCTTCTATATTTGCTAATGTTAGATGATCCCCTTTTTCGCATCAAACTAGACACAGGGATGGCGCTTCAGTTTTGTCAAAGAGGGAGGGAGGCTTGAAAACTCAAAAATTCTTTAGGTGGTTGTCTAGACTAAGGAAACCTTATTTTGCGCCGTTTTCAGGGAATTTCTCATTATGCATGAATTTACTTTCGTTTAGGCCTATAGTTTTTCATGTACGAATGGACTTTTAAAAATCAAGCTACTTGTCTGTTAAACGAAACACACCAAAGAAGTGAAGTTAGGTGAATTATAATGAAATATACCTAAATATGATTATAATATAATACTATAGAAACAAAATTTTGGAAACTACGACAAAGGATTATGGAATGCAGGACGCATTATATTAAATTCATAACTTAACCTAACCCCTAACTACCTCTAAAATATTCAATATTTAATTAAAATATACATACATCGTAGTTTTTCTCACTCAAAATAAGCAAATCGTGACCGAACAGAGAGGCAAACCGGTTTCTGTCAGATCCTACGCAGCGTAATTCTTAAGTGTGTTTCATTTAACAGACAAGTACCAAAATCAAAATACAGTCTGTAGAAATTCTTTTTTAGCGATTTTATTGTAAATGTGTCAAGGTAGCTGGGATGTACACTGGAATATATTTCAGGGGTTCTAGAATTACAGGGGGGGAAGTTCCTTAAAAATTCAAAAAAAGGAATTGTAAAAAAATGGGAAAATAGTTGAAATAATAGGGGTTATCGCTTGAAATTAGGCGATTTTGTGTTACTATGCCTGGCGATCTCCTCTTTATAAGTTAGACTTATAAAGTATAGCAACCAAGACCGTGTCAGTGGACATTTGCCACATTTGGAACCTTTAGTCGTTAAGAAAAGGTAGCCGTAATCTTAGGGCACATACCCCAGAGCCACAGTCTGGGTGCACGTTCCCTTTAAATTTATATTTTAAAAAACGCTGAATTTTGATAGGCGTTATAAAATTTAAAAACAAAACGGTGCATAGTAGTGTGTTGCACTGATTAATAATTGAAAAACTAAAGGATATGAAAGTTGGTATGTTTAATTATTCGTGCATAGATGTGACACTAGTTTTCGATGACAAATTATCTTTGTTGGATGTGGTTTGCCGCTGAATATTATTTAATTAACGCATAGTCATGAATGTTCCTAGTAAATCGGAAGTTTTGCATTTGTGTTTAAACTGGGGAAACACACAATAAAACTGCATCAAAAAACCCATTCGTATCAATTTCTTGTCGGACTTCTATGTTGAACAAATCTTTTCCTCAATGGAAGTTCAATTGCAAGACTAGAACTGAATATATACCTTATTGTTTTATTTTGGAGCCTCGATTCCCAATGTGACGCACAGGCCCCACCCGTGGGGCATGTTAATATTTTGGTGGGTCAGGGGAAGGACGTGCACCCTTAAGCTGATTGTGCTTTAGAGCCTTAACTTTCAAAAAGACATTTTTCATATGAATGACGTCACTCAAATGCATTTAAAGAGCAAAAAATACATTGTATAAAAGGTGCAATTGTATATTCAGGCAATATTTTTCATTGGGATAAAATAAGCTTAGAGGACGACCCCCCAAAAATACCAAATGACCTTTTAAGCTTCCTTCAGCTGAATACACGTAAACTTTTCAATAACAAAATTTAAATCTCACCAAGGGGCATCAGGATTTTAAAGATGCCTAGGTGGGTCTTAGCTCAAATGGGTTGGGAACCACTACAGTATGTTCGATTACGCTAGAATCCACGTTTAGTTGTTTGGCTATCATTTTTCATTGGATTTCTTTTCTTGGAAGCATCGATTTGACATTCATATTTCATTTTTCGGGAGCCATCCTATCGGCTCCCCCCTCCCTTCCAGATAAATAAAAAAAACGGTTGTCTATCTCAATGGGTTTGGAAACCGTGTAAAGGAACTAATAACCTACGAGAGATAAACAATATTGAAATATGCGTGTGATAAAGCCTCATCTACTCGTTTCATCTGGGCTTCCAAAGAAGAATAACTGGGTATATGCCTTATTAAAATAGTAACCCATCGGAGTCCATTCGTTTTTACGTGAAGACAGGATAGGTCTTTTGTGTTTTTTTTTCCCGAAGGACTCCAATTCACTGCCAAGACAAATTTTAAACACTTGAGCTGAAATATTTTATACATGTTGTTATCCCCCCCCCCGAAAACAAGGAATTGATTATACCCCTCATTCAAAAATTGCATTTATTTAAGGCTGTTAAGTTACTCTTTGTCATTTTAAATAAATTAATTCGTGTCCTAAAATATGGGAGTCTTTTTATAAGACTCCCTAACGGGGGGATTCCATCTGAAAATGTTTTAAAGATGAAGCATTCTTGCCTCTTTTGTGACTTTATTTAGCTTAGCACTAACAACCAATTGTCATGGCTATTGGTTGTTGAAAATGGAGAGAGATCTTTGGAATGAAGCATGAAAAGTTCTGCTTTCCTATCCTATGAAATTTGCCAAACTAAGAAGAGTATTATAAAATATCTCTAAAACTTTTTTAATATCTGTGTCTCCAAATGTACTGAAAATAAAAAAAATTAGTGTTATTCAGAAATTTGAAATGTTTAAGATTAAACATTAAATTTTGGGGTGATTATGTCATAGAAAAGCGATATCAAACGGTTATAAAATAGATTATGACCTCTTCACGCTTTCAGTTTATCTTAGAAATTTCAATTTTTTTGACTAGCTGAAATTATTGTTCAGTGCAGCGTTTTGAAAAAAAATTGACTTGAATTTATTCTTCCTATTGATTTATAAATCTCCAATGAACGGTAGTTTTAGAAATCTTTTACTTTACTGAAAGCTTATTAAAATAGCTTTCCAAAATTTTGAACCGAGAATCTTGCCATTTTCAGTCTCAGCATATGAAAACAAAGAAAATTAAATTCAGTTTTTCTTAGAAATTTCAATTTTTCCCAGTAGCTGGAATTGTTTCTCAGTGCGGTGTTTTGAAAAAAAAGTTTTTTTTTTAACTTGAATTTATTCTTTATATTGATTTCTAGATATGCGATAAACAGTAGTTTAAGGAAAAAACTTTTACTTTACTGAAAGCTTATTAGAATAGCCTACAGCAAATGTTGTCGATCGGTAATTGTAAGTGTCTATTTACATTTTGTCTTCCAAATTTGAACCGAAATTCTTGGCATTTTCTGCCTCAGTGTATGAAAGCAAACAAAACTAAATGAACAGATTCATTCTTAGAAAGCAGTTTGATTTCAAAAAAAAGACCACAGTCACAGACACGTGCATAGGAATAAATTTCTTGAAGAGAGCCAGTAATAAAAAAGAATGTTTGGTTATTTTAATAGGGTATATACCCAGTAATTTTTCTTTTGAGCCCAGATTAGCCAAAATAGCAGATAAGAAATGCGCTGTTTAGAAAAAACTGTAAAACTTAAGGGGGCAAACCCAGAGCCAGGGGCATCACTTATGGGAGGAGGGGGACACTCCCGATGTTTTTCAGCCAGTTGGTAAAAAATTACGGGAAGTATCACTATTTCACTTACCAATTTTTTGTATTAGATAAATGAGGTTATAAAAAAAGTTCTAAAATGAGCTAATAGAAACAAATGACAAGATCAAACGTCCAGTTTCAGTTTGTAAAAAAAAAGTGCTAAAATCAGCCAAATCAGTCGGTAAAAAGCCTCAACTAGTCTTCAAAAACTAAGTGCTCCCACCCAAATATTGGGCTACTGTTATTTCTGCCCAGGTCCCCTCCCTCATACGTACCTTTGCTGAGGAGAAATGATGCTCGTGAGTGTGTTTCAAATTAACTATCATTAATGGTGACTAATTATTTGTTATTATTTTTGTTCAAGAACAACAGATAGTACAAAATTATAAATAATTGGTGTTGCTACAATTTTAGAACAGAGGTGCAATTTAACGTATGTGATCTATTATAAGCACTTATTGGGTTAACTAGATTGTCATTCTAAACTGACTATTAGTCTAGAGATAGTCTAAAATTCTAGACTTCTAGACTATTCAATTCTAGACCGAAGAAAATAGCAGCTGATCAGTAATGGTAATTGAGTTCTGGAACACCTTGTATTAAAAGACTGAAGATGTACGTGTCACTATACGTAATTGTTGTCGAATCATTGAATCAAGTTTGTCTCTTGACAGCGATGAATTACTGTTATCATAATTTACACTCTGTCTTGTTTATCTATGTAATTTCCTGCATTGTAATAATTATAATTTTCCCAAATGATGAATTCTAAGTTCATTTCTACGAAGTGAAAATTAAAGTTTCATTTGGGTAAACCGGAAAAACGTGCTTTTCGTCTGTTTACTTGCAGCATAAATGCTGTTTTATTTGCTTCTCTTCTAATAGGTCTTTAATAGTCCTTTCAATAGTCCTATTGTTTTAGTTCATTTGTATTGTTTTTCTTCCGGTGGGATGAACAGAAATTGCCCTGAATACAAAGGAGGCTGGAAATTTTTAGAATAATCCTGAATTCTAATCTAATATGTTTCATCTATTTAGTTTAATTCTAATAAGCTTTAAGATAAGATATATACGATAAGATGTATTATCAAGCGGGGAGGGGGGGATACAAGTGCTACTTAAACATTAACTTATAAACGGTAAATAGATAAAAATTGAGTTGAACAAGTTAAGCTTTGAAGTTGCTCTTTACGTTCACTAGGTTCATTATCTTTGTTTTAATAGTGAAACAAAATATATTTATACCTTGTGTAATTATGTATCGAATATGAATTCGATATAATATTGATCATGTATATACCTTTCTATATTTATCGGAATGTTCTTGTAGTGTTTGACAATTTGGAGATCACAATGTGCTCTTTTAGGCGTCTGACCCCCACCTACACAATGACCCAATGCCCCTTCTTGATAATAGCTGTTAAGCGATTATACATTACTAAACATAATTTCTGGAAAAATCAACTGGATGAACCTAATTAAATTAAGCATTAAGATAAATTTGTATAATTATCTTGTATGGGCCTCGCGACTTTTCACGAGCAAATGAGCCACCTTTTAGCATTGCTTTCTCTACAACTAAGAATCTCAATGCATAATTTTCTGACACTTCTAAGTCAATCGGCTATCTTACAAATATCAATAGATTGCAACTTGGACCTCTTTGTGTAATTAATTTTTAAAAAAAACTTTTTCACAAAATAAGTTTTTCAAATAAAAGTAAAGAACTCCATTAAACAAAAATAAGTAAAAATAAAATCAGATAATCTACCAAGCGTGAAACTACCATTAATCAGCATCGATGAATAAATGAAACCCAAAACGAACAGAAATTACAATAAATAACCGAGTCAAACTCAAAACGAGCAGAAATTAACATAAATTGGGCTCAAAACCCCTATGCCTTCCCAAGGCCAGAACAAAATTTGCACTTTACTGAAAAAATACAAATGAATCTGCATTGTCAGTTTAATATACATTTACTGATATTTAGAAATCAAAATCTTAATATTATTTGATTGATTAAAGTTATAAAAGTAAAAAAAATTATATTTTTTTCAGTAAAGTGCAAATTTTGTTCTGGCCTTGGGAAGGCATAGGGGGTTTGAGCCCAATTTATGTTAATTTCTGCTCGTTTTGGGTTTCATTTATTCATCGATGCTGATTTGTGGTAGTTTCACGCTTGGTAGATTATTTGATTTTATTTTTACTTATTTTTTGTTTGATGGAGTTCTTTACTTTTCTTTGAAAGCTTATTTTATGAAAAAGTTTTTTAAATTAATTTCTGTTCGTTTTATATTGACATAGTCTTTCCATGGGAAAAGAAAATAATACTTTAAATCTTTTCGTTTTTTTAAGAATTTGTAGTTTGGCCTGCAATTTGTATGCTGGAGAAAAATTTTCAGCAATTTTTAACAACATACATCCTTTTAAAAATCTGGACACAAACAGTAGTATTTAATTATGTTTCATACCTCCTCTAGTTGACCTGAAATGGAAAACTTGATACCATTCGCAAAAAAATATGTTTACTTTCTTTGATAGCTTGGATACACTTGCGCTATTTTGATTTGGTTAAATTTTAAGAGCAGAAGTATCCCCGAAAGTTTGAACATAATACCCTCCGTCGTTCTTGGGATACTGCTGATATGCCTTATTGGGAATTAGAATTAACGTAGTGCATTTTGATTTAATCTTAAGGCAACATTTAGTTTTTAAAAATAAAGGCAACTGGGAGGGGGGGCGTGGGAGGGGGATTAGTTTCCCTCCAGTCACTTTCGACTATTGAAAAGGGCATCGCTCCTTTCTATTTTCAATTGAATGAGCCCTTTTAGATGTTCCTACGACAACTCCTTCGATACGAAGAGCTCTGGTCTAAACAACAACAACAACAAAAAAATAATACATTATACCCAAATCGATCTTTACTATAAAAATGTCAAGCCTTCCAATAACTTTCGACTATTAAAAAGATCACAAGGCCTTTCGATTTCCAATCGAATGAGCCCTTTTTGAGTTTCTACGAAAAAGCTTTCTATAAACACCTTATATGCACTTGACTTGACTTACTTTGACTTATGTCTCCTGCCGGGCGCTGCTCGGCGTAGAGAATGACGTCTGCCTCGTCCATAAACTTCGGTCCATGGCAAGCGTTTGCACATCGCTCAACCTGATATTTGCCATCGTCAGGAGCTCGGACAGGCTGTCAGACCACCGTTTCGTGGTCGGCCGCGAGGTCACTTCCAACCGGCTTTGACAGGGTCGAAGTCATGGATTGTTTTCGCAGATATGTGTGGAAGCATTCGAAGTAGGTGTCCGAACCATCGTAGTTTTCACTCGGATGCTTGGGTCAAAAACCGAGACTGCTTGGTGAGCTGCAGCAGCTTCTCAGTGCTGACGAAGTCGAACCACCGTAGACCTTCGATCCTCCTCAGGCTCTTCGACTGAAAGACATCAATTGCCTTGAGGGTTGCGGCTGAAGCGTGCCACGTTTCAGCTCCATAGAGCATCGCAGAGCCGACGAGGGCGTTGAAAATCCGCAGCTTCGCTGTGCGACTGACGTTTGGTTTTCGCCAGAGGTGACGGTTCAGTCTGCCCATGGCAGAAGACGCTTTGTATATTCTCGCTTGTACTTAAGAAAGAAGCGAGCCATCTAAAGAAATTTTGGAGCCCAGGTAGGTGAACCTTTGGACAATTTCGATACTAGTGGTGCTATCCAGGCCAACTGAAGGATTGGCAGCAGGGGAGAATGGGTCTATGGCCATAATTTTCGTTTTAATCCAGTTTATCTGCAGTCCTACTTTTGCAGCCACTTCTCGTAGGATTCGAAGCGCTTCCAGCAACTGCTCCATGGAGTCCGCCAGAATGGCCAAGTCATCGGCAAAATCAGCATCTGTAATGACACGATCTCCAAACTTGAGTCCAAAGCTGAGACGTGAAGTAGTTCTAGTCATAACGTAGTCTATGATGACATAGAAGAGCTCTGGGGCCACTGCACATCCTTGGCGCGCTCCTGTCGTGATTTGGAAGAACGGGCTGCGCCGGCCGTTCACTTGAACACAGCTCTCCGTCCCATGGTGTAGAGCTTTGAATAGTCTGCAGTATTTCTCAGGGAGGCCTGTCGATTCTAGAATCCGCCAAAGAGCTTCTCGGTCCACTGAGTCGAACGCAGCACGGAAGTCGACGAAGGTAAAAAAATCTTTTTGTCGGTACTCCGTGGCTTTTTCTATGATTTGTCAGATCGTAAAAATCTGCTCGATTGTTGAACGGTCCGACATGAAACCAGCTTGCTCCGGTCACCGGATTTTACGAATGATATTTCGACATCGATCTAGCAGGACCATTGAGAAAAGTTTTCCCGGGACAGACAGTAGGGTTATTCCACGGTAGTTCGAGCAGTCGCTTCTAGAGCCTTTCCTCTTCCACAAAGGGATAATGACACCCTTCCGCCAATCTTCGGGAATTATTTCGGTTTCCCAGATTATAGAGAACAGGGTGTGGAGAAACAGGAGCATAATAGGACCTGCATATTTTTGCAGCTCCGAACTCAGGCCACAGATACCGACAGCTTTATTGTTCTTTTGCCTTTTTACTGCATTTCCAATTTCTGAGGGGCTACAAGACTCGTCTGGAGGAGCATTTGCTTCGGATTATGGTCGGCCAGGTTGGCTGGGACTATCAGTAGGAGGCATAGACGGGCTAGTGTTGTTCAGGAGCGTGCAGAAGTGGTCGTTCTACTGCTCAAGGCAGGAACCCTCATCAGAAAGAAGTATCCCATTCCTGGATAGGACGGGTCCCAATGCTGGTGTTTTATTTTCTGTTAGATCACGGAGGTGCTTAAACAGGCTACCCATGTCTTTCTTTTTTACTGCTAGTTCGATTTCATCGGCTTTCCTTGCAACAAACTGAGTTCAGTTTCGGTGAATAAGTCTGTTCCGCACTCCATTGAGCCTTTGATAGGTGGTCATGTCCCCACGAAGTCTTGCCCTCCGCTTTTGCCCTATGACCTGCAGTGTTTTTTCAGTTAGCCACAATTTCTTCAGGAAACTTCGCTTGCCAAGCACCAGCAGTGTAACTTTGTTGGTCTACGATTTAAAATACTTCCAAGCGTATTTGCTGCTGTTGACCGTGCCAAAGAGCTCAAAGCAATTTTATATCTCAACAATATACTTCTGGCGAATATCTGGTTCCTTTAGTTTCCCAGTATCCACTACTACTGGTTTTCTTTCCCATCGCTGTGCATGGAGGTGAAGCTGGACATCAGCACACACAAGCCTGTGATCTGCATTTCCAAGCTCTGCTGATCTGTAAGTTCTGCAGTTCTTCAGCGATGATCTCCAGCGTTTAGAAATAATGACGTAGTCAATCATCTTCTTTGTGAGACCGTCGTTACTATACCACGTGTACTGGTGGATAGTCTTACGTTGAAAGTAGGTGTTTGCGATCACAAGTTCATGGGATCGGCACAGTTCGAGTAGGAGAAGGCCGTTATCGTTCAGTGGGTGGGGGGATACAGGTCCAATTGTGCCACGCCAAACACCAATATCATCTCACACTGCAATATCGAAGTCCCCGAGAAGAACAGTGACATCGTGGAGGGACAATGTTAACAGACATCTAGACAGAGTAGAGTAGAACTCTTCCTTGGTTACGTCGTTGGAATCGTTGGTCGGGCATAGCATACGAAAATTGTCATTTTGCCATGCTTGTGCCCAAAGCGGGCCTTCATTATTCTGTCCGATACAGCTTCGTGCAAGAGTAAGGCCTTTCTTGCAGGGCCGTTTAGCGCGAGACCAACACCATTTCTTCTCATGCTCCCTCCAGACCAGACTAACGAGTGATTATCGCCTATTCGCTCTTCTCCACTTCCAGTAAGACGGGTTTCTGTGAGACCTGCAATTGCCACTTTATTCTTACGAAGTTCTTGAGAAAGTAGGTTCTTTGATGCAGGTGCATTCAGGGTCAAAACATTCCAGGTGGCTATTCGAAGCCCCCTTTGGTCTAGAAGGTTTAGTCTGTCAGTCTTTCTGACGTCGTCATTATGTCCGTTGACGCGCGATGGTCGAGATCTTAAAAGGGGGTCCGGATCCGAGGCTATGTAGTCAGAACGAGGCTATGTAATTTATGCACCCGGGGCATAAATTACAACCTTTACCCTAAGGGCGGTGAGGGTGGTTGTCATCCTCTAAGACCTAATTTCAAGAACTTTCAACTACGTTAAACAATATGGCTATCTCAAAATTTTGATTGGATGTGTCTGGGATAATGGTGGGAGTGAGAGGGGCGTTAGTCGCTCTCCCATCACTTTCAACTATTAAAAAGGTACTAGCCCTTTCAATTTCCAATCAATTGAGCCCTTTTGAAGTTTCTACGACAACGCTTTCAATAAAAACCTTATATGCTCCCAGGGCATAACTTACAACCCTTGCACTGAGGGCTCTGATGGGGTTATCATCCTAAAAGACTAATTTCCAGAACTTTCGACTACGTTGAACAAAATGGATATCTCAAAATCTTGATTGGATATGTTTGGGGAAATGGTGGGCGTGAGAGGGGGGTTAGCTGCCCTTCAATCACTTTCGGCTATTAAAAGGCACTAGCCCTTTCAATTTCCAATCGAATGAGCCCTTTTTGAAGTTTCTACAGCATCGCTTTCTATAAAAAACCTTATATACCCCTAGGGCATAACTTACGACCGTTGCCCTGACGGCTGTGGGGGTGGAGGTTTTGTCATCCTTAAATACCTAATTTCCAAAACTTTCAACTACGTTGAATAAATGGGTATCAAAAAATTTTGGATTGAATGTGTTTGGGCAAAAGGCGGGCGAGAGAGGGGGGTTAGTTGTCCTCAAATCACTTTCGACACTATTAAAAAGGGCACTAGCCCTTTGGATTTCCAATCAAATGAGCCCTTCTTCAAGTTTCAACGACAAAGATTTCAATAAAAACTTATATGCCCTCAAGGCATAACTTATAAACCTTGCCCTGAAGACTTTGAGGGGAGTGTTCTAATCAAAAGTATAATTTCCTGAACTTTACACTGCGTGGAAAAAATGGCTATCTCAAAATTTGGATTGGATGTTTTTGGGGAAATAGTGGGCGTGGAAGGGGTGTTAGTTGCCTTCCAATCACTTTCAACTATTAAAAAGGGCACATGGCACTCCAATTTCCAATTGAATGAGCCCTTTTCGAAGTTTCTACGACAACTTCTTCGATACAAAGTACCGTGGTCTAAAGGGAAAAAATAACAAAGAATATATTTTGCCGACATCGTTCTTATATGCACCCAGGGCATAACTTTAAACCCTTGCCCTGAGGGTTATGGGGGAGTGACCTCCTCAAAAATATATTTTCTATCTGGAAATCAACTACGCTGAACAAAATGGCTATCTCAAAATTTTGATTGGATGTGTTTGAGGGAATGATGGGCGTGGGGGGGCTAGTTACCCCCCAATCACTTTCGACTATTAAAAAGGGCACTAGCCACTCCAGTTTCCAATCGAATGAGCCCTTTTCGAAGTTTCTACGACAACTCCTTCGATACGAAGTGCCCGGGTCTAAGACCAAGAAATAAACAATACATCGTGTCCACATCGTTCTTTCTTAGGCAGCGCTATTGCGCTGCCTATTAAAATAAAAAAAAGTTTTGTTTTAACTGAAAGTAAGGAGCAACATTAAAACTTAAAACGAACAGAAATTATTCCGTATATGAAAGGGTCTATCCCCTCCACGCCTCGCTCTTTACGCTAAAGTGTTTTATTGTTTTTAAAAATAGAGTTGTGAGAAAGATTAAAACTTTAGCGTAAAGACCGAGGCGTTGAGGAGAGGACAGCCCCTTTCATATACGGAATAATTTCTGTTCGTTTTAATTTTTAATGTTGCTCCTTACTTTCAGTTAAAAAACTTGTTTTTCTATTTAATTTCTGAACGTTTTTTAATTAATTCAGGTTTTGATTTTGGCTCACCGTACATGAATAATAAGCAACACTCCTTAGGCACAATCTCTTTGCTCACTTGAAAAGGGTATGGTAATTTTTAATATCTGTATTTGAATGAGCCCTCTCCCAATCTTCTAGGACCACTGGTTTTTCCCGTCAACCCTGAAACAAACCTCATCAAAAACAAATAGATTAAGACGCATCCGTGATCTTTCTCCTGGCATTAAAAAAAATGCAGAATTTCACATTTTTATAGATAGGAGCTAGAAATCTCAACAGGAAGGTTCTCTGATACGCTTAATCTAATAGTTTTATTTTCAGTAAGACTGCTTAAACTTTGGGGGGGGGTCTCTCTTTTTTGAAAATCAGGCAAACTTGCTCAGGCTCGTTGCTTTTGATATGTGACAGTCGACTTAATTATTTGTATACATTTGGCACCAAAAGGTAAAGCTAATTCTTCTAATGTATTAACTTTTATCATAGTCTCTTGTTTTAAGTTTTGGTTGCTATTGGGCCGAGTTGCCCACAATTTGTTACCACTAAATATTTGATTAGGTTCAAAAGACAAAGGCTTTGTATAAAAACTAAAGAACTTTTCATAAAATTTTAAACGAGCAAAATCTAGCTGAAATAAGATGTTCAACTTAAGAACAAACTAAGGCAGCCAAAAAACGAAGAAATTACCTCTATTCAAGGCTGTATCTAGGGAGGGAGCTAGGGGGTTTGACCCTCTCCCCCTTCAAAATTTTTCTTACTCTTTATAACTTTTGATGGGTTTTTAAGTTCTTCCCCCCCTCCCCAAAAAAAAATCCTGGGTACGGCCTTACCTCTGTTAATTATTGCTACTGTGTTCCGCATTCTCCTTCTTCCTTTTCCACAAAAGGGTAGAGTATTATTTGCGTTAAATTTAAAAATAAATAGGCTTAGATTAAATTCTTTATTTAGCCATTTTGTTTTATGTGTACTAGAAAGAAATGTATTAAAAAGGAGCGAAATAGGGATGAAAATTAGTTACATATTAGAAAAGTAAAATTTAATTGGGTGTTACATTGTAATAGTAAATATATGTTTAAAAAGTAACTTATATTATTAATGTAAAAGTAACAGTAACTCATATTAAAAGTAACTAATATATTAGAAAAAATATAATTAAAAAAATATAAAAGTAGCTATGTATTGGAAAAGTAAATTTAATTGACTGTTATATTAAAATAGTAAATATATATTAAAAAAGTAACTTGTATTATTAATATAAAAGTAACTTGTGTGTAAAACTAACAGTAAATTATATTAAAAGTAGTCAATACATTAGAAAAAATATAACTAAAAAAAGTATAAAAGTAGCTATATATTAGAAAAATAAAATTTAATTGTCTATTATATTATAATTGTAAATATATATTAAAAAAGTTAAAAGCAATATATATTAAAAGTAACAAATATATATATATCATATATATATGTAGAAAAATACAATTGAATAATTATTTTAAAGTAGCTGTATATCAGAAAAGCAAAATTTAAGTGGTTGTTATAAATACACTAACTAAAAAAAATCTGGAAATTTTAGTATTTTCTAATTATGGTTGTCTATTTTTAATGACACTCAAAACCGAGAATAAAGATAGTCAATGGCAAAGGCCTAAATTTTTGCTTAAAAGTTGTGTCTGTTTTATTATTAATTTGTTCCATTTTAGAAAGATGTTTACAGTCTTATCAGAGGAGACTTGAAGATCAGAAAAAATATCCCAAGGGCGAATATCAGCCTGTGACGTCCAGTAAGTGATCTTGGAAAATAGTTCTTTTAAAATATTTACGATAAAATTATTACGTTATTCGAACCAATATAGACAATCATTACAGTCCCCCTGCTTTGTTCCCACTGGGTGGGAGTTATCACCTATCACTCCCTTTGTCCCCCGCTTTAAACTTTAAGCATTAGTTTCTCAATAACTTATGGCTCTTGCCGCCCTCTAATTTTAGCCTCTTTTTTGGAATGTGGAAAGGGCGGCCACCTATAGCACGAAAATGCGATTATAGCACTGTTTTATTATGTGCAGCACTGTAGCACGTGCTTAGGGCTGCTAAGATAGCGCGAAAAACCTACTTTAGCACTATGTTAGCTAATTTGTTTACTATAGCAAAGAAAATCACTGTGCAGCACGCAAATTTGGGCGATTGTAGTACTTTAGGAGCTGACCATGATGGAAATCCTGTATGTCGCTGATTACTGAAATCCTCGCCCATTTTTCTTAATCCGCCTAAAATTTATGCGTCCTTCTTTTTAATTTCTCTTTAAGCTCCTAAATAAACTTGGCGCCCCCTTCCCATTATTTAAGGATTTATGCTTCGTTTTTCCGCCCGCATCTTGATCCAGTTTAGCACCCTGACCAGGGTTGCCACCTCTAGTGAATTATCTTTATTTCTAGTGATTTTTTATATTGGCTAAACAAAAAATCACTAAATCAGCTCATAAGTCACTAGTTTATTGAAGAAAATCACTAAAATCTAGCGATTTCTTTTCTCTGGGTGGCAGTCTTGATTGTGGCATCTCCCGGGAAAATTCAGACAGATTTGGTGACATCCAAAAAATATCTGTGCGAGTAATTTTCAAAGAAAATTACTTTTTATACTCTCTTCTCCCAAAAATGCAGGAGAGTCATGTTGTGCCTCCGTTTTTGAAAAAGAGTACTCACGAACCCTCGCACAGAAAATGTTTTCCCAAAAACACTCCCCGCCCAGATTCCGCCCGCCTTGGGTTGTTTCTGAGCCCGTTCCTATCTTGTCACTCGTCACTCGTTCGCTGATTTACCTCCAGATATCGAAAACATTTTGTCCCCTACATTACGGAAAAAATTAAAAAAAACAACCTAAAAGTTTCTGTTTTTGATCACTTGTACAGGTGTTGCCTATACAGGGTTGCCATCCCTAGTGATTTATCAGTATTTCTAGCGATTTTTGCATTGCCTAAACAAAAAATCACTAAATCAACGTTTTTGATTTAAATCTAGCGTTTTTTGTACAATACTGAAAGATCAATTTTTTTTGCAATGGGCTGTGGACGGTTCCGGAAGCACGCCTGCAGTCTTGTAATTGAGTCACTGCTTTGTCAATACCATTTTGGTCGTGCATGAATCTTTTATAGCATGTGAAATCGTAAAACAGGGAATTCCAACCTTCATTAACTGTAAAAAAGCTTCTGCACCTATGTTTTGAGCATTTTGTTCAGAGTCTGTGCTGTTGCTGCAAGAAAACAGTTTTGATGAGAAACGATTAATCTTTGGCGGGTCCTTAGTTTTAACCGAGGGGCCACCCGCTTTCTATCATCTGATGTAGTTTTCAGAGCGCCACGTGTGCTATACAATTTTACGTCACGGTGCGCAGCCCTCACAACGTTTGGCACAGTGCCCTTAAAGCTTGGCATAATTCTGCCACGCTTAGCTCTTGCCACAGGGTTTAAGTGATTTCTGGAAGTTAGCGTCCCGTTGATTTTAACCATTCTTCTTAACGTTAACAGGAGCTACGTTGACTTAACACGCAACCCCGAAAATAATCGGCAGTGTTAACATGGTCTTATAGAATAACTTTTTTTTTATCTGAAGCTCCAAATCAAAAATCTGAAACTCGAACCAATTTTTAAATGCATAGATTCTCTCTCCAAAAATGTAAAAAAAAAAACATATTTTTTAACTCTTTCGATCTGAAACCATCGAAACAAATAAAACGGATATCGGTTTCATCACGACAGGGCCAACTTGTATTTAATAGAAATAATTTCAGCCTTCTATCAGCGAGAGGGGGGAATGGAGTCTGGGTGGGAGGCTCCAATTTTCCGAAGTCTGCACTAAAAACTGGATAGGAAATTATAGTAATAAAAAAGGGAATATGACATTGTTTTCAAACAGTGTTGCTACTAATATGCTCACTTTCATAATCATATGTATCTTGACTGAGTATTTCAAAATCGTGCAAAGGAACTGACGCAATTCTTAGCATAGTATAAGAAAACATCTTAACTCGGAATAAAAGCACGGATAAGCCGGCATCAGGGGTGGATACAGAAATAATGTCTGGCGGAGTGGTGACATGACTTGGGCCCCTTCATAATTGTTTGATCTCCCCTCAAATCACCCCTGTAATTAGTGTATCTTTTGATTTTGTGCAGGGGGTGCACATGCCTCTGAAAACACCCCTTGGATCCACCACTGGCCAACATTTGCAAATGCAAAAGAAGATAAAATGGATAGACTCCTTAAAAATAAAAATAAAACTTGCACCTCTTGGTTTTACAAAAGTTTCTGTTAATATCTCATATAGTTCGGAAACCTACTATTGACCTACTTGACTCAATTGTCCTGCCGGCTTTGTGCCAGCGTCGAGAGAGCAGACATCATTATCCTCCATGACACTCGGTCTTGAGCAGCCATGGGTGTATAAACTACACTATATATAAACATAATATAGCCCAGTATATTTAATAATAAAGAATTTATAAACATTGTGAAAAAAAAAATTTTTACGAGAAATTGTCCACTTGGTTTGTGATGTCACATTGTTAACAATGTTATCCTAACACCTAAACGCAGTGAAATATTTGGACATTACTTTTTTCTCTGTACTATTATCGCTTTTTTCTCCTACTCTTTTATAATATTATAGAGGACATAGCTGCTTATGAAGCTGGTTTACCATTGGTCACATATGATGCTTTTGTTCTTTATGCAGACAACTCTCCTGTTGATTCGGAATTTGCGCTGAATTTGCGAAAACGACTAGAAAATGATGCTTTGCAAGTAAGTAGCTTATTTTTGATATATTCCACCTACCATAGCTTCTTATAGGATGTGATGAGGACGATAGGGGATTTCCTAAAAAAAAAAAAAATCCTAAAAAAGTATATATTTTTATTTCCTAAAAGATCATTTTTTTTTATTCCTAAAAACAATAAGTCCTGGAAAAAATCTGCGAGCAATCTTTGGAAGACGATGTTAGCAAAACATTCACACGTCCACTAGCTTAAGATGCCCGAAACCAGGGGCAAAATTCCAAAATTTTATTGGGGGGGGGAGCGCAAGAAGGATCCACATCTGCAGAGTCAAGGGGCATGGGTTATGTAATAATTTTCCACAAATTTTTTTTGGGGGGGTGCCAACTACCCCCCCCCCCTTGCGCATCCTCCCTCCCAAACGACGGCACTGCCCGAAACGTATTTAGAGGAGGGTGAGATTTTTCGAAACCGCAGACAAAAGGTGTTTCTCATGGACATTTTGTAATGAATCTTTAGAAGCAAGTGGCTTTATAAGTTACCTTTATGATGAAAGTTAATAGGATATTCCTAAATTCAAAGAAAGAAAAGTCGTGGGACAACCATTAGAGTCCTTATTGAAAGACTTCTCAAACGGTCTCCTAAAATCTTGGTGTACTTATTTCACAAGAGTATCTTTACTTTCTGTTGGCAGTAGGTGTAAATTCTCATACCCCTTCCAAATATACCCTTGAGTGTCAAATAGAGAGTAGTGATTACGTAGTAACCATGCTGGTTTTTCCTTGTCTTTTTATATATTTTTTTCTAGTGTGAATTCGGTAGAATAACTTTATTGAATATGGCTTATTTACCAATGTCAAGCGTTACAGACGTTCGAAATGTTCTTTTCTCACTTTCCATCATTATCTTTTCCATTCTCTCATTTAAGCTTCAACGATTTGGAGGTGAATGGAGCTCGTCCGGAATGATACAGACCATGTCTGCTGACCACGTACCTCTGGATACGGAGTTTCCCCTAACTAAACGCTCCGATCAGGGTGGCCTCAACCTCATGAGGTGAGTGGAGACTACCCCAGGATTCTCAGTATCCAGGTAAATCCTGGCTCTAATCAGAATCCAGGCCTAGGGTCGGTTGGGCTTGCAACCCTCCACCTGAGACCCATTGCAACGAATAGATTAGCAACTGCCTCGGATGACCAACCTTCTTTTATCCCGTGACGACCCTTGCTGGCCCCTGGAGTGAGAAAAGACCAGCGTTTGAATCTTCTTGACCAAGATGGCCTCCGAATTGCCACCTGGAATGTATTGACATTAAATTTTCCCGGAGCTAAGACGCTTCTAGCGATGGAACTGAAGCGATTCCGCATCTCTATTGCTGGAATAACAGAAACCCACCTAGTCGGGAACGGAAATGATACCATAGGTGAGGGGTACCACCGTTTCTGGTTTGGCCAGACAACCATCAGAAGAAACAAAGTCGGTCTAGCTCTTGATGAAAAATCCAAGAAGCGGCTATTGTCATTAACTCGCGCCTCAGATCGAATTGCCAATGCTCGGATCCGTAACGAGCAAGGAAAAATAACGGTACTTGTTTGTTATGCCCCGACAAAGGAAGCTGACACCGAGAGAAAGGACACTTTCTACTCTGCCCTGACGAATGAATTGTCTAAGATATTCCGGCACGATATTGTCATTCTCCTGGGTGACCTTAATGCTACTGTGAGCGACAACCACAACTTATGGCGACAAGTCATTGGACCAGTTACTCCGGATTCCCTAAATGACAATGATCTAAGGCTTCTGCAACTCTGCAGCATGCACTACCTTGTGATTACGAATACCATGTTTGCAAGGAAGGGCATTCACAAATATACATGGTACAGCAACGACGGCCATACCAAAAAATGATCGACTACATCATCGTGTCACAGAGATGGAGGTCTTCGATTAGTAACTGCAGGACGTATAGGGCAGCTGAAATTGGCAGCACTGACCATCGCCTCGTCGTCGCTAACATGCGACTAAGGCTCAAAGCCCATCGCTCAGAACCAAGACCAGTCAAGATCGATGTCTCTCGCCTCTGCGATCAGAAGATACGATCGAAATATGCCATTGATGTCTCGAACCGCTTCGACACACTCCTGCCATTTGAAAGTTGTGAAAACGCATGGCTCTCGTTCAAAAAGAATGTCCTGGAATCAGCAACAGCAAATGTTGGACGGAAAAGCGAGCTAATAAAGGGTGGATTCAGTCGGATACGCTTGACGTCATAGAGCGGAGACGCAAGGCGAGGTTACTCGGTGACATGCCAACGTATAGAAGCCTTAATGGTGTCCGCAAAAACTGATACAGCGAGACAGGAAGCTGTTTGTGGAAAGGAAGGCACATGAGCTAGAGGGTGCAGCCAAGAAAGGTGACGTGGGCAGTCTGTATAAGTATCTCCGTGATCTAACAGGTGACATAGCCCCCTCAGTTGCATCTGTTGTCTCTGTGGATGACCAGCCGCTCAGTGACGAAGCTTCCCAGGTCAGTCGATGGAAAGACCACTTCTCGGGCCTTCTCATCGCCGAAGCCGTAGCGTAGACTGAACAGGAACTCATCTGCCTAGCCGTCAGCAACCAGGAACTCCTGACAAGTGACACAGAAACTCCATTCACGTCACCAGAAGTATACACAGCACTAAAACGTTTGAAGAACAACAAAGCGGCAGGCATATGTGGAATATCTGCTGAGCTCCTGAAGTATGCCCGACCGGTGATGCTACTTTAGCTCCATATACTGTTTTCTGTGGTTTGGCGCACAGAATGGATCCTGAAGGACTGTCGAGCTGGTATAATCCTGCCCTTATGGAAGAGAAAGGGGAGCAAGAGCATCTGTTCGAACTACAGAGGCATAACGCTACTTTCAGTGCCTGGAAAACTCTTTGCTATGACCCTGCTGGATAGATGCACGAGTATCCTCAGAAAAAAGAGGAGAATCCAGCAGGTGGGATTTATGCCCGGGAGATCCACTGTCGAACAAATCTTTACCATGAGCCAGTTAATTGAGAAGACGAAGGAATTCAGGAGGAAAGCATATGTAGCCTTTGTGGACTTCAAGGCTGCGTTTGACTCGGTGGATCGCAACTCGCTCTGGCTGATACTTTGATTAACTGGTCTACCTGACAAATACTGCAAGTTGTTTGAAAATCTTTACGAAGAGACCGTGGGTTGCGTCCAAGTCAACGGCAAACGGAGCACAACATTCGGCATCAAAACTGGTGTACGACAAGGGTGTGCTGCCGCCCCGGAACTGTTCAATTGCGTGATAGACTATGTCATGACACGAACAACAAATCGCCTGCTCTTTGGTCTGCAGTTTGGAGATCGCGTTCTGACGGACGCTGACTTCGCAGATGATCTTGGTCTCACTGCTGACTCGATCGACCATTTGACTGACGCTCTGGAAGTCCTGTAGGAAGAGGCAGCAAAAGTGGGGCTGAAAATAAACTGGCTTAAGACAAAGATAATGGCGATTGAGCCCAAGCCCAGTCTCGCCCCGTGATAATATAACAGTTTGCGGAGCTCCTGTTGAAGTTGTAAAGAACTTCACTTATCTTGGCTCCGTGCTGTCTAATGACGGCTCTATAGAGGAAGAGGTGTGCAGCCAAGTTTCAAAAGCGTCGTCTATCGTCGGAAGGCTCAACAATCTCTGGAGAATGCCGCATATATCTAGGCGCACGACGATGCGAATTTATAATGCATCCGTAAGCTCGGTCCTCCTCTATGCAGCGGAAACCTGGCCTCTCAAATCAACAATCCTCAGCATGATAGACGTCTGTCAGACGAAACAGCTCCGCCGGATCGAGGGACTTCGATGGGATGATATTGTAACCAACACAAGGTTGCTCGCACTCACATCCCAAGTGCCATTCTCCGTCCAAATAGCGCACCGTACTCTCAGATGGTTTTGACACCTCCTGCGTATGCCGACGACAACCCCAGCCCGAATAGTCTACGATTTTGACGCTAAAGATCATGGCCGGTCTCGCCCGAGGGGCAGACCTCAGACAAGGTGGAAGAATAGCCTCAACAAATTTCTTGAGATAGCTAACATTGCTGTCGACGAGGCCTCACTAATAGCAGCAGACCGGTCAGCCTGGAGAAGCAGAGTTGCGACGCTCTCTACGTCGCTCCCAACGCGGCAGGAGCCTTAAGTCAAGTCAAGATTAATCCATCGACCTATTTACTTTTAAGATTAATATAAAAATTGGCTTCTAAGAAACCACTCTGTTGAAAGCATTGGCATTGCAAGGAGCTGCAGGAAGACGCTCCCCCCCCCCCCTTAAGAGCTAAATATTTTGAAAATTAAGGTGAAAAATGGGATAATGATTTAAAAATCGAGAAAAAAATATATAAATGGAAGTATAATAAATGAGTATTGCGAGGAGGTGCAGGAAGCCAATCCCCCCCCCCCAAAAAAAAAGCTCAATATTTTGAAAACTAAAGTAAAAAACGGAATGATACTTTCAAAACTCATAAAACGTTCTTTTTCTTCAAATTTTATCTTTGCCCAAGATTTAATTCGCCCGATATAAACTGTTTTTTGGTTGATTTTATCTTATCATATTACTAAAAATGAAAAAAAAACATATAAACGGAAGTTTAAGAAATGAGTGCCAAAACTATAAAATCTTGAAATTTCGTGGGGGGGGCCACTCTGAAGTTGAGAAGTCGAACACGGAATGTATGCTTCATTGACTTTGTTGGCCGAAAATTGCTACGATCAAGAAAGGATTTGCGTTGTCTTCTAGGCTATGTTGTTCTAAGCTACTACACCAACTTGAGACAACTCTTGTTCGGTTCACTAATTTTGACAAATTTAAGCTTAAATACATCAATAATGGGGAAAATTCACCGAAACACAAAAAATGGTTCTTTTTATAAAAAGTGGTACTTACGTGTTATAGCGACCACACCAAAGAAGTAAAGTTAGGTTAATCCTAATGAAACATACCAAAATATGAGGCAAATTTAATACTTAACTGCAACAGAGAATTATGGAAAGTAGGCCGCTCAGAATCCATTATAATAAATGTCTAACCACCTCTATATATTAGATATATAATTAAAATGTACCTGCATAGATACCATATATCTCGCTCATGCTAAGCTGATTATCTCTGAGTGGACACAGAAAACCGGTTTTAGTACAGATCAAGAACAAAGTGTGGTTGCTATAACACTTAAGTACCTAAAAAGTAATGAAAACAATATTCTGATGGTAAAATTGCAGGGTCTATGCCCTGTCTTTATCTACATTTCTTCTTTAATTTATATTGTGTTTTGTTTTAAGATTTGCTCAAGAGACGACCTGCTGCCTGGAATGCACTCAGAAATCAATGCTCTTACTGGCTTAATCAAAAACCGTTGCAAAACTGTGATAATTATAGCCACTGATGATCTATTTCATAATAGCAGTGTTAATACCTGGTTAGTCAATGTGACAATCACAATTGGATTTGGTAAATATCAATTTTTGCACTCCCTATAGAACCATTTTCTAGGGAAGTTTTCTTAAAATGTATCAGTTATGCTTCAAGTGTAGGGACTACTCTTCTGTTCTTCCCTTTTCTCTTTTTTTGAGTTTTTTTAGTTCTATCTTATTTGTATGCTGTCTAGGGAAGTATACCCTAATATAAACAATAGCTTCGTAATAAAACAATTTTTTAGGGGAATTGTCTTCAGTCAGTTATCTTTTCTCAAAAACAGCTCGTAATTTTTCTGTAGTTAAGGACTGTTCTTCTGTTCTTCCTTATTTCTTTTTTTTAGTTTCACCTTTTTTATGTGAGTTTTAAACCATTTTTTTGAAAAGGCCCCTAATAAAACAATGTTTTAAGGAAGTTCTCTTAAAATTTGTCAGTTATCTTTCCATTATGGTGCTTGTTCTTCTGTCCTTATATTTTTACACTTCTAATTTTTTTTTTTTTTATATTTATATGTATTTTTTCAACGATTTTCCGGAGAAAAATCATCATAAAATTATTTTCTAAACGAGTGTTTTCAAAAATTTTTCAGTTATCTCTCAATTATGGTGTCTGTTCTTCAAAATTTTCGTTTTTTTTTTAGTTCTATTTTTTATTTTTTATGTTTAATATACTGTCCCTATTTTTATTCTATTCTTTATTTTACACTTTTTTACGTTTCTTCATGTTTTTTTTTTTTTTTTTACTTTTTCAAACAATTTCCTGTGATACCTTCCTCAAAGTGCGTTGGCTTGAATTCATCCAATTTAAATCGATCAAGTATTCTTCCTATTTTTATGTTTCTTTTTTTTCTTCCTCGGTTATGGAAATGGTTCGTTTATAGATCTTTTTGAAACAGTTCATGGTAAATGAACTGAATTGGTTTTAAAAAACAGTGCATCATACGAGAATCATTCCAAACTATATAATTCAGCCTTTGGTCTCCTCAAAATTATAAATTTTCATTGTGTTTCTTATTTATTATTTTATGTTTGGATTTTTTTACCTTACTTTATGAACTCTTTTTTTGTATACTATATTCTTGTTTTGAGACCTCAGTGTTCATGTTTTATGTCAATTAATAAAAAAGAACTTCCGAAAAAGAAGTTTTTTAGAGTAAAGTAAAGGCCATATTAAACTTAAGACTAGCAGAAATAAAAATCTATAATAATTCAAACTGAAAATGACTAGAAATTACTATTAAAGAATAAATTTAACCCAAAACGAACAGAAATTAAATAAACAATTATAGCAAACAAACATACAACAGGTCCGTTTATAAATGAATAAATCAAGCTTAAAACCAGTAAAATTTAAATTGAATATGCAAATCAAGCTTAAAACGCACAAGGATCACTACAAACAAGGGTTCAGCTACTGCCCCTTCCTAACTGTAATAGTATAAAGCATAGTGCGTCATGGCGCTTTACTGAAAACGAATTGTATTACAAATATTTTCTTTTGTACTTATTTCAGTATGGAACATAAAATGAAAATTACAATGAAATAAAAGCATGAACTGATGATCTTTCAGCATCATGAGCTTCAGTATCATTATATATCAAATATTCAGTTTAATTTTCGGTGTAGACTTGAGAAGATATGTGATCCCCGTCCTGCACTGGTATCCGGGATCATTGCTTTTCCTGAGGCGAAAATAATTTCAATGATTTAAAGAACATGAAAATTGGAACTTGGAATGTTACGACATTAAAAAATGACTATCGTATCAAAATTTTGACTGACAAATTCAGACGATTCAAATTGGACTTATTAGGAGTTTCAGAAACTCATTTCCTAGGCGTAGGACGCATGAAATTTGGTGATATCATAGAATTTGTTTACTCAGGTAGGAAGGATGGGGTACATAGACAAGGAGTAGGGCTCATGATGAATAAGGAAGCTGCTAAGTCTTGTTTGGGCTGGGAAGGTATTAATAATAGAATAGTAATTGCTCATTTTATGACTAGAAAGTTCAGGGTATCAGTTATAGTAGTATACGCCCCTGTAGAACCGACTGACGGAGATACTAGGGACTCGGATGAATTTTACTCACAGTTACAGGAGCAAATAAACAGGGTCCCAGGCAGAAATATGATGTTATTACTGGGAGATTTTAACGCCCAGGTTGGTAGAAATAGGGATAGATGGTATCCCAGCCTAGGTAAATTTGGTGTAGGAAAAGAAAACAGTAATGGATACAGACTTTTGCAATTTTGTAGGTATAACAATCTAGTTATAACCAGTACGGTGTTTGGTCTAAAATGGCCCATAAGTCGATGTGATATTCACATGACGGTAAGACATCAAACCTTATTGATTATGCTACTGTAAACTATACGCTGATAGAATCAAAACAAGATACTATGATATAAAAGAGTACTGCTCTTGATTCTAAAAGTAAAAATCACCATGTCTAGGATTAATTTAAAGTTGAAATTTAGGAAGGTTAACTACCTGCCGGGAAGTTTCGATGTTAATAAAACCCAGCATAAGAATTTTAGAAAAATTTTCCAGGAGCGGTTGAATACTATACTTGAGAGTTTATATTTTTGCATTGTGAAAGATGGTTGGAATAGTTTCAGAAAAATTATTTGTGAAATCGCTGAATGTGTATCAGGGAAGAAAGCGAGAACTGCAGCTAAGAATATTAGTGAAGAATCTTTATGTTTGACAGAAAGGAGAAAGGACTTGTGCAAGAATTATCTGAGTGATAGATCATATGAAAACAAAAGAAATGTAAAGAAGGTGGAGAAAGTATTAAAATATGAACTGAGGAGGTGTGAAGTGGAGGCCATGGATAAAATTGCCTAGGATCTGGAAGATGAAGCTAGACGGCATAATAGTAAAATATTGTACTTGCATGTTAACAAATTGAGAGGGATTAGTCAATCCTGACTTGCCCCAGTTAAAGATAGGAATGGGGTCGCAATTAGCGATAATTAAAAAACTAAAGAGAGATGGGCCGAACATTTTGAGAACTTGCTTAACAGAGATAGAGTTTCTTTAAAAAATATAGATTAAAATGAAAAAGTTTGTGATACCTTGGATGTGAAGGAAGATTTGTTTTGTGAAGAGGAATTAGCAACAGTACTAAAAGGATTAAAGAATAATAAGGGTCCAGGTGCTGATCGGGTGGTAAATGAGTTTCTTAAATATGGTGGCTCTGAGGTTAGAAATAAGTTATTGAAGATTATGAATATGATTTTTGAAAAAGGGGAAGTACCTAACGATTTTAGGAAAACCTTAATTAAGTCACTTTATAAGAAAGGTGATAAAAGTGAGTGTGGATATGATACTTTTTAGACTGAGAGATGCCGTAGACAAAGTTTTAAGAGAAGAGGATTAAAATAGAATAAGGCTCAAGGTGCTGATTGGGTGGTAAATGAGTTTCTTAAATATGGTGGCTCTGAGGTTAGAAACAAGCTACTGAAGATTATGAATACGATTTTTGAAAAAGGGGAAGTACCAAATGATTTTAGGAAAACCTTAATTAAGCCACTTTATAAGAAAGGTGATAAAATTGAGTGTGGTAATTATCAAGGAATTAGTCTGGTCTCTGTAGGTAGCAAATTACTTAGTAATACGATACTTTTTAAATTGAGAGATGGCGTATACAAAGTTTCAAAAGAAGAACAGCGCTGTTTTAGAAAAGGTAGAGGATGTGACGGCCAGATTTTCACTCTTAGGTTAATAATTGAGAAGTGCCTGAGTTTTCAAACACCTTTGGTCCTCAGTTTTATAGATTACGAGCAAGCGTTCGATTCTGTTGATAGAAGACCTTTAGTAAAGGTCTTATCCTTGTATGGTATAACAGACAAATACATTAAAGTGATTAGTGCTATGTACGAGAATAACACTGCTGCGGTTAAGGTAGGAAACGACGTTAGCAGCTGGTTTTGTATCGAATCAGGAGTGAAAAAAGGTTGTGTTCTATCCCCCTTTATATGGATTATTTTGATGGACTTGGTCTTAAGGAGCACGGGAAAGGCAATGGGAGACCACGGAATCAAATGGGGAGGAAGAAGTCGCCTGCACTTAGATTATGCTGATGATTTAAGTATCCTAGATGAAAGTGTGAGCAAAATGAATGAAGTTTTAGAGGTTTTGAGAGTTCAGGGTTCTAGAATAGGTTTGAAAATTAATGTTAGGAACACCAAATTCCTGAGGCTAGGAATAAGTGAAGATGAAAAGGTGACGTTGGGTAATGAAAAGATTGATCAGATGGGCAGCTTCACTTACTTTGGTAGTATTATAAGTAAAGATGATGGGAGCAGTGGAGATGTTAAAAATAGAATAGCCAAGGGTGTTTTTTCACAGTTAAAAAGTCTGGAAGAATAGGAATATAAGTCTGCAAACCAAGATTAGAATATTAGAAGCTACAGTGATGACAGTGGTCAAATATGGCTTTGAAGCATGGACGCTCCGAAAAGCAGATGAAGATTTGCTAGATGTTTTCCAGAGAAATTGCTTAAGGATTGTTCTGGGTACCCGGCTGACTGACCGTATTTCAAACAATAGGCTATACGAAAATTGTAGTTCAATACCGCTCTCTAGGGCTATAATGAAAGAAAGGTTGAGGTGGTTAGGGCAGCTTGTGCGGAGGAAGGATGACTGATTGCCGAAGATTGTTCTTTTCGGCCAACCATCTAGGGCTAAACGGAAAGCAGGTCGTCCCCGTTTGGGGTGGGAGGACGTCATAAAAAAAGATTTAAAGGAAATGGGAACTTCCTGAGAGGGAGTAAAAAGGGAGGCTTTGAATAGATTGGGATGGAGGAGCGTGCGTAGCTGTGTTGACCTCAGGCGGCTTGGTGCTGCGGTGAGTTGTTAGCAGTAGTAGTAGTAGTAGTTTAATTTTATTAGTTCTTTCCCAGACTGTTCAAGATACATAGTTTTCAGTAAAGCGGAAGTGAAGCAGAAGGCTTTATACTTTTAGGCTCTTTACTTTTCTGTTGTTTTCTAATATAGCCTTTACTTTTCTTTGAAAAACTTCTTTTTCGAAAGTTTTTTTTTTAATTAATTTCTGTTCGTTTTCGATTGCCAAAGTTTGAAGTTTTTCAAAATCCCTATTTCAAAATCAATTTATTATATATATATATATGTATAAACATATATATATATATATATATATATATATATATATATATATATATATATATATATATATATATATATATATATATATATATATAAGTAAACAAAGTATAACTCACAGCCCTTTCCACGGAGGCTGGGAGGGGGGTTCAACCCCAGAATCATAGTTATTTGGCCTCTCGACTATTTTGAATATAATAGCTATTTCAATATTTAGGCAGGATGTCTTTGGGGAAAAGGTGGGGGGATGCTGGTTGCCCTTTGATTTCTTTTGACTCTCAAAAAAGAACTAGAAGCCTCAATTTCAAATTGAATGATGCCCATCCAAAGGTAATGTGACCAGCCCTTCCACAAAAACCTTATATGTTAGCAATGGCCAACTTGCATAAGCTACAAACCTTGCCTCGGGGGCTATGGTGGATTTTTCAACCCTTAAGTTATAGTAAGTTGAATTTTGGACTTTTTCGAACAAAATGGTTATTTCAAAATTTTAACTGGATGCATTTGAAGAAAAGAGCGCCCGAGGGGGAGGGGTGCTGGTTACCTTTTGATGACTTTTGCCTCTTAAAAAGGGCAAAAGAAATGTCGACTTCCAATCGAATGAGACTCCTACAAAGTTTATACAACCACCCTTTCTTAAAAACTTTATATTTTAAACATGGGTAACTAGCATAATTTATAGCCCTTTCCCCGAGGGCAGCGGGGGGGGGGGGTTCAAACCTGAAATCATAGTTATTTGACATTTGGCTATATATATTTTGATTTGATACATTTGGAGAAAAGAGGGCGTGGGGCGGGCTAGTTGCCCTCCAATCATTTCTGTCTCTTGAAAAGAGAATAGAACTTTCAATCAAATAAGCTTCCTCCAAAGTTTATACGACCACCAATTCCATAATAACCTGATATGCCCCTGAGGCATAACTTACAAACTTTGACCTGGGCTCTAAAGATTGTGTCAACTCTGAAGGCATTGTTATAAGATCGTTGGAATATTTTAAGCAAAAGGATTATATCAAAAGTTAGATCGGTTGTATTTAAGGAAAAGAGGTTGTGGCGGGGAACTTTTTGCCCTCCGATCACTTTTGACTCTTTAGAAGGGAATTGGAAATGCCAATTCCTAATCAAATGAGACTCCTTCTAAGTTTTTGCGGCCACGTTTTCAATAAAAACCTTATATACCCTTGGGGCATAACTTACAATCCTTGCCCCAGGGCTCTGGGTTTTGCATCGACCCCGAAGGCATTGTTATATAATCGTTCGATCGGATGCATTTGGGGAAAAGAGAGCGTGGGGGGGGGGGGTTTGACCCTCTGATAACTTTTGACTCTTAAAATGGGGAACTAGAACGTTGAATTTCAAGTTAAATGAGCCCCTTCTGCAGTTTATACGACCACCCCTTCCATAAAAACCTTATTTATACTCAGGGCGTAGCTTAAAATACTTGCCTTCGGGCTCTGGGGGATTGAATCGACCCTGGATTTTTTTTGATCTGACCTTTGAACTATTTTTAACAAAATGGCTATCTCAAAATTTCTATCGAATGCACTTGGCGAAAAAAGAACGTGTGGGGGGGGGCTAGTTGCCCTCCGATGACTTTTGGATCTTAAAAAGGGCACTAGAACTTTGAGTTTCTAATCGAATGAGCCCCCTCCGAAGTTTATACATCCACTCCTTCCATGTGAAGTACCTCTGGAAAAAAAATTAAACATTGAAGCCTTATTGCCTTTACTATAGGCAACACTATAGCGTTGCCTCTGTTATTTGTTGATTTACTCTTCTTTTTGTCCCTTCTTTTTTCCTTTTTGGACCAGACTTGTTTGTTTGTTTTTTGTTTTGTTTTTTTGGGGGGGGGGGGCTTCGTGTTTGCATTATTGTGCAATCAGGCAGAAACTTATGTTGCTGTTTTTTTCTCAAACAGTTCAAAAAAGAAATTGTTTGTTGGTCCCTTTAGAGTTGGCCCTTTCATTGTCAAGCAAACAAATATTATTTTAATTCTATCTTGTCAAGTGAGACTCCCCCTTGGCCCAAGTGCCTTCAGATACAAGTCCCATACCAACCGAAAAAAGGAATTCTGTTTTTTTTTTCAGGATTGGAGTCCTTAGCCCTAGCCAAAATATTTTTGCATTAGGGTTATCTTGACCAAGGCAATTACGGCCTCAAGTTTTAACTGATTAGGGACAACTGTTTTTTTGCCCATTTTCAGGCCTGTCATTACCCTCTTCTCTCCAAACAACATGTTTGGTCCTCTTTGGCCCACGTTACGACTCCTTGAAGTTTCACGCCAACAACAAAAAAAGATTCCTGGTCCCTGTTTGGTCCCTCTTCCTCCTTCCCTTTTTCTTTCTTCTTCTTTTATTAATACTGCTTCTCTTTTGTTCCTCCATTAATTACTTTCTATTTTGATTCCTCTTCACTAATATTGATTTATATTTCTCTATAGTTAGTTGGGTTTTTTTTTTCAGAGCAGCCAAAGAAAATCATTCCATGTCGGATTGATAGAGAAGTTCGAATTCCAGAATCGTTAGCACCCATATCAAAGCTGGATTTCTGTAATAAAAATGTGGATAGCTATGCTCGCCTTATCAATAGCATTCGTCTACTCTCGAAGCAAGCAGAGAAGTTCAAAGCTAGGGAGCAAATTCAAGAGCTGTCACCCAAGTCGAAGACCGGTCGAGGATCTTCGCGTTGGCTCAAGGAGCTATTTTTATCTCGTAATAGTAGTAGTCGACTAAGTCTTTCGTCGAAGGACTTTGGCTGTGAATAAGAGAATCTGATTAAAGATGAAAAGAATAAAGGAACGACTAGTAGGAATCTTGAAAAAGAAAATGAGATATTCTCAAGGGAACTGAAAGAGAGTAAGGTGAGTGGTTTGATTAGAGAATGAAAGAAAGAAAAATAAATGAAAGAGAGATAGGTGAATAGTTGAATTGTGGTATATAGCTTCGTCAAATTATGTTGATTTAGTTTTTTGAAAGAAAGTGAGAAGTGATAAAAAGTGAGTCAGGTAGTTTAATTAGAGAATAAAAGAAAGTAAGGAAACGGAAAAGGAAATGAAAGAGAGTAAGGTAAGCAATTTGGTTGAAGAATGTAAGAAAGAAAAGAAAATGAAACAGAGATCGATGAATAGTTGAATTTGAGTATTTAGCTTCGTGAAATTGTGTTGATTTTTAAGTTGGAGCGTTTAGCTTTGTAAAATTGGGTTGTTTAGTTTTTTGAAAGAAAGCGAGGAAAATTAAAAAAAAAGTGAGTCAAGTAGTTTAATTAGAGAATGAAGGAAGCAAAAAAAGGAAATAAAAGAGAGTAAGTTGAGCAGCTTGATTAGAGAATGAAAGAAAGAAAAGAAAATGAAAGAGAGATAGGTGAATAGCTGTATTGGGGTATTTAGCTTTGTAAAATTATGCTGATTTAGTTTTTTGAAAGAAAGTAAGGAAACGAAAAGAGAAAGGCGAGCAGTTTAATTAGGATATTTAGTCTCACAAATGTCTTGATTTGTTGACTTGATGAAAAAAAGCTTTCTTTGATTTACTATAGTCAATCTTTAATCAGACAAAACGAAAAATTAATAACAAACAGTTTTTTTAGTTTAATTAAAAATAGGATGTTGATAGTTTTATTAAAAATACTTAAATGAATGAAACCTAATAAGGTCCAAAAATATCAGTCCCTTTAGCTCATATTGAAGGCTTTGTCATTAAAATATATTGAACCGATAACAACCATATGACGATAAGTCATATCGTTCACATTGCGCTCATATACATTCACATTGAAATCCATATTGAAGGCTTTCCTGGACTGTTCCAGCAAAAGACGAAAAAGCTCATTTTGTTTCTCGTACTAGATTTTGAAAAGAAATTGTAACAAGAATGAAAAAATAGCTGGGTTTACTTTCTCGTGAAGACTGGAAAAAATATTTCGCCCCCTTCATTTAGCCCAATTTAAGACTACCCCTTGAAACAGCAAGATGGCACCTTTTTTGGGGAGGAGCTTAATTCCTGTTTTTAAAATTATTCTTAGTTTTGATATGCTAGTAAGTTTTAATGCATAATTTTAAAGCAATATATTTGCATATTCAGTAATAGCATGAGTATTGGTATCTTCTTGTTGCAATTGAAACTTTTAACCATCTATAAAAAAAAATTCGGAGTATGGCTCCATATTTTTTCAGGCATATATAAAATTTTGGTTTTAATTTCTTATGTTTGTCTGCTAATTGTTTCATCAAAACCTGACCTACACCTCAAAAATTAGGGTTAAAGAATGGGAACTTGTGCTAGTGTCGAAAAAAACTGTCAACGCCATCTAATATTTGGCGACAGTTGGCATTTTTTCCAGTGTAACAATAAGAATAATTAATTTAATTTGTGTACTTGATAAAATAGGGTATTAATAAGCATCTGATCACAGTTCCTGACAAAAAAATGATTACAGTTGGAAAAAAATATATCAAGTGTCGCCAAACGGTAGATGAGGTTGATAGTTTTTTTTTATCGACGCGAGTGCCAGTTTACGCTCACAACCAGGGTTGTCACCTGTTGCGCGAAAGCGCTATTTTAGCATTATTTCATCATGAGTAGCACTGTTGCACCTGCTACATTTAAGGATCGAATGGTAACACTTACGTGCTACAATTTATAGCACTTTCGTGCTACAATTTTTTTTGTCTTCGACGAAATAATGAAGATTCTGAAAAAAGCAGAGGAATTAACAAAAAGTGCGGATTGCCTTTTTCTCGTATTTGTTTTTGAAAGATTGGCGCAAAGTTGATATAACCCGGACCTTTTTTTACACAAGAAAAACCGAAAACTGAGACTAGAAAGTTAGAATTTAACTAGACCTTTAGAAATTAAAAAATATTTTGAATATAATTATAAAATTCGAATTTAAATTTTCGAAATTTGAAATGATAATTGTGAAAAAATTCACCTTCATAACGTGTAGCTTTTTTTTATCGTATCGAAGTTAAATTTCCTAATTTGAGTAATAATTGTTAAATTGGAACCCACCGGACTGTGAAATTTCGATATGACGCAGTCGGTTATCAAAAGAACCTATCTGTATAATCGTAAATTTTCTGAAGAGCAGAAGAAAAAAAAACTCACATCTTTTTATTTCCGCTGCAATAACCGTAAAACAAAATCGTTGTTAGAGGGGAAATAAAAAATTGTGAGGTTTTTTTTCCTGCTCTTCTGAAAATTTACAGCTATGGAGATACGTCCTTTTGATACCCGACTGACGATTTAGTTGTTCAATTCATTTATCCATTTATAATTTATAAATTTATTATTTGTAGTTTATTTATTCTTAATTGAAGACACAAAATAAAGAAATTTCTGAAATCAAGATTTTCAATACGGCGCATTGCCGTTTTCAAGACAGGTCAAGACACCGTTATACACCGTTACACCATTGCACTGTTTTAGTGATGATATATTGCAGTCCTAGCCTCTGAAAATAAAACAAATAAAAACCGAACATTTTCAGCCGTATGAGGTAATTTACCTGTAACTAATTTGCCATTATCAGAATACTCGAATTTTCTCAATTTTTCTCGGTAAAACTCTACAGTTTTTAGTGTTTTTTATCATTTAAAAATCTTTTTTCTCGACCACAGCTGCAACCTATAATAGCGAATCACACTTCATAGTAACTGAAAGTTTAAAAGTGGATTTAAAAAAAAACTGTTGGGTGAGAAATTTTTGTATTTAAAAATGATTTAGGGATGATAAGTATTAAAAGGCTCATTTTAATAGTGAAATTCCAATGCGAAAATAAACTCTTATTGGTTTTGGAAGAGACTAATCACCGTTTTCCAGAAACACTCTTTACTGGAATATCGCCATTAGGATCGCCCTTTTCAAATGGTTGAACACCCATTGCTTGAGGTTTTAAGCCAAACAAGAATATTGTTTTTTAGTATGGGTAACAGTGACGTGTTTCTTTTCTTTCATTTCCCGCCAGGGTTAGTTGGCTACTATGAAATTGTAGTTCGATGTTTATTGATATCTAGGTATAACTATATAAATCTACTTTAATAAGAACATCCTATACTGCATATTTCAAAGGAGATAACACTTTCTTAGTGTCAATTAAAGGAGTATAAAGATAAAAAGTATTATAAGTATGCAATCATAATCTTAAAGCTCTAAATTTTGAACCGGTGTTTTTAACCCACTTTTGTATTTTCCCCCTCCCAGTCTCCTTAGTATGTGAACTGTTTCAGTTTGTGGTGCTAAAACCTTGTAAAGAGCTGATCTGAAAACTAATGCTTACATTCACGTGCTTTCGGGGCTTTTCTGTTATGTCCCTAGTTGATGCACTTGGAAGCAAAATAGTGTATTGTTGAAGTATTCATGCCAGAGCCTAAAATTCCCCTCCCCTTAAATGCATGCCTTCCGAGACCCCCAGTAAATGAAAATCAAAACCGAGTTTTGAAAGAAATTTAATCACTCGAAATTAAAGCTGATTTTGCTCAATGCTTGTATCAGATATTTCATAGGGCATAGGCATTGGAACATTCCTGGTTATTACTGAATTGTATAACTACGTAATTAAAGAAAAAATATAACGATTAGGGAAAATGGAATAAGTTTTTAACATCTACGACGCCATGTCAAATTACACGTGATTTTGATTGAATCTGAACAGCTAAAGTAAAAAGCATGGGAAAAAGTTTGAGGTAACGATGCATGAAAATGAAGCACAAACAAGATCTTTGGCAAGCCGATATGTGACAACAAGCATCACAACGAACAGATCGAGTCATAAATGAAATCTGCGGTTAAAAGAGAAGCAACAGAAAGCGAATTGTATAAAATTGATTATTCTTTTATGCATTAACTGGAAGGAGTAATTGAATTCATGTCAGAATTTCTTAATTGAAATTACTGATTTGGATCCTCGTGAGTTAAACCAATAAATAACTATAGAGTCAAATATATACAAGCCTGCCGCGTGATTGGTGTCAGATGCATTAAAGGGTGCATTTTAATGCCAAAACATCCTAACTCTCATCCAGCCTTCAAGTAAATATAGAATTAGTTCTAAGGAAGGGGTGGAAAAGTAGAAATCGATATTTAATCCCTCTTGATTTTTGGGAATATTTCTGGTCTACGCTGTTCTTATGAAAGTAAAGAGTAACATTAAACTTCAAAATAAGTAGAGTTTATTCCGTATAGGAGGGGGTTTGGCACTTCCTCATCCCCAACCCCTTCCCACATGGTCGCAGCCAAATATTGCCACTGGCACATGTTATCTTTACTGGGCATAACTGTTTTATAGTCAACAAAAGATAGTTTGAATGATAAATAATATAAAAAAAATTCCTCTTTTAAAAAATTTGGGATCGGATCGAATTAAACTTAAATTTTAAACTAAAATATACGTTTCAATAAATAAAAATCAAGTTTGTTTTGAATTTTTTTAGTTCTTCTTGACAACACTGTCTTGTCAGTGGCGCTTGTAGTTTTAATTCCTATGTAATCCATATTATAGCGCCAAATCTTCTTGTATCAATTTCCCTTACTGTCATTGAGGACATACCCCGTTCTGGAGTCTAATATTTTTCTTATTAGAGATATCGATAATGTATTCCATAACTTTTAAAAATGACTTTTTTATCTAGCTAAATGAATGGGTTTGATTTATCACAATCATTATTTGTTGTGTTATTATATTAGTCATAATAGTTGTCAAGGTACAATGGCTCTACATCTCCCCCTCTCTTTGTCTCCCTTTCCAATTTTAATAAAAATAAAGAAAGGTCGAGTTGCTATTCCTTGTCATAATAAACGTTTGCTTTTTTTATAGGACTCGTCCCGAAGTTTATTGTCATTACAGCCGCTTGAATCTGCGAAGCCAGCTAAAAAACATGGAATTTTGAAAGTGCCAAAGATGGTTACGAAGTTAAAACGGAAAAAAGCCATGAGCTCTTAGCTTTATTCTTTACTCATATTTTTACGGCCATTAATCAACGATGTAAAGCGCATTCCGCATTATTTTTGCTTTAATAAAATGATTAGATTTTTAGTTGTATGTCTTGATCAAGGAGTATGGGTAACTTATAAGAGTGGGAACTGGCGCTAGTTTCGGCCAAAAACTCCTCATTGCCATCTAGCGTCTGGCGACACTAGGCATTTTTTCAGTGTGATAATAAGAATAATTAACTTCATTAATGTAATTGGTAAAATTAGGGTAGTAATAAGTGTCTGATCTCAGTTCCGGACAGAAAAACGATTACACAACTTGAAAAAATGCCAAGTATTGCCAGATAATAGATGGCGTCGATAGTTTTTTTTGTCGAAAGTAGCCCCAGTTTCCACTCCTAGTTACGCATACTCTTTGGTTGGATATTTGATTTTTACATTTTTCTCATTTTGTCTTGAAGGCACTGAAACATTCATTACAATGAACATCCCCCCACCCCAAAAAAACAAAAACAAAAAAAGAACAATAGATATTGGAAAATGTGAGTTTGGCACTATAAACCTACAGCTATAAAGCCATCCCACTAGTTACCAAGATTAATTTTTAAGGTCCAATCTAGTTGTCTACAAATCGCGAGTATAGCTTATGGTACCTTTTATGCAAGTAACGAATATCTAATTAATTAGTAAGTAAAATAACCAACTGACAGGGTAAGCTTATTAATTTGGGAAGGCTGCTGGGCTCAGAAACTACTGCTAACATCTCACTGCAGCACTTCGCCGCCTAATACTAACACAGCTGCACACTCTCCTCCTCCATCCCAATCTATTCAAAGCCCTCCTCTTTACACTCTCCCAAGAAGTTCTTGTTTACCTTAAATCTTTCCTTACGACATCCTCCTAAATCAACCGGGGACGACCTGCTTTTTGTTTGGCCCAAAACGGACAATGACGGCTTTTTTTGGCCCTAAACGGACAATTGACTTTTTGTTTGGCCCTAAACGGACAATGACGGCTTTTTGCTTGGCCCTAAACGGACAATGACGGCTTTTTGTTTGGCTTTAAACGGACAATTGGCTTTTTGTTTGGCCCTAAACGGAAAATGTCGGCTTTTTGTTTAACTCTAAACGGACACTTGGCTTTTTGTTTGGCCCTAAACGGAAAATGTCGGCTTTTTGTTTGGCCCTAAACGGACAATGACGGCTTTTTTTTTGGCCCTACTCTGATAATTGGCTTTGTGTTTGGTCCTAAACGGACAATGACGGCTTTTTATTTGGCCGTAAACGGACAATTGGCTTTTTGTTTGGTCCTAAACGGACAATGACGGCTTTTTGTTTTGCCGTAAACGGACAATTGGCTTTTTGTTTGGTCCTAAACGGGCAATCTGTCATCCGCAGAACGTGCCCTTGCCATGTCAACCTTTCTTTCATTATAGCCGTAGAAAACGGGCTAAACAATTCTTGAGGAACAAAAGTTGACAGATGCCATCATCTTTCTTTTCCAAAAAAAAAAACCTAACACGAATTTATCTGTAGAGTTGGTTATTATGTGAACCTAGTTTTTTCTACGTTTATCTGATAAATGATAAACCAAGGAAAAGTGTTTAGCGGATAACTGAAGGTGCCAAGGGAGAAAGGCATGAATGTGAGCATAAGTTTGAAGATGACCTTGTCTCTCTATTATAAAAGAACGAAGCGGTTTCAATAAGTCTGGATTTCTCAAAAACTGTTTGCTGAACTCTGTTAGCAGATACGTTCTGAAACCACACGTTTGACGAAATGGCGTTGAATGTATGACGTTTGATGAAAAACTAAAAGAAGTATAAGAATAATAAAGAAGCGAATAAATAGACAAGTCTGATATTTCGGTAAAGGCCAAGCCGTCCTATGTGGTCAAAACAAAAAAAGGAGAAAGATAAAAAAAAAAAAACTAGCCTTTTGAAGGAAACCGTAACAAGACAGAGTTCTCTCTCTTTTTTAAGTCCTGATGACGGTTTGTTGGCCGCCTTACCGCAATATCCTCTTCAATATAATAATAATATGAATTTTTTACCTACGAAAAGCAAAAACAATAATGTGAAGTATAAATAAAGTGAAAAGGGAAGAAAGCAAAAAAACAATACAAAAATAACTTCAAGTACTATAAGTAAGAAAATTAACTACCAACTTCAGGAAATAAATAATGCAAAATAGGGTCATAAACAGAAACGAAATTCAAGCTTTCGTACACATAAAGCTGTAGTAAGACCATTTGTTTGAGATTACATATCAACAAGGCCAAACTTATCCACTAATTTACCATTTCGGTACCATCGTTGTAAACGAAGCAAACATGTATGCTATCTGAATTATGCCACTCGTAGGGTACAACAATGCTTCTTCCGGAACAAATGGTTAGTACAGGAAGGAAAAAGATTAACTGGAGAAAAAAAAAAAATACCTTTGTCTTTTCGTTTGCTGCTTATTTTCTGTTTTTTTTTTTTTTTTTTTTCTAATAAGCAGTGAGAAAATGAAGCTCTTCAGTTTTTACTTTTTATTTTGTTTCCTTATTAGTCAGGGTTATTTTTCCAATTTTTTTTTTTTTCGGTTTCTTATGTATTTAGCTGAAAATAGCTATTAATTCTATAGTTGAAATGTTCGTGCACATTAGTTAATTATCACTGTATACAGAAATCCTCATTTACTATATCAGAATTCTTTCATTGTTGTAACGAATGAAAATTCTAGGATCAGAGCCTATGGACTGGATGCTGCGCCGGTTTTCTTTTCGGCGGCGAATAGCTGATTTTGAGGTGAAAAATCGGCGTGCCTCCGGCTGACGCCGATTTTTCTTATTAGGGAAGAGTTCAAATCTATTCGAAACACCCCTGGTGACATATCGTTCAAATTCGAATAAATAGACAAGTCTGTTGAAGCTCTTTAGAACTCCGAGATCGCCTACTGCGTAATGAAACACTTAAATTCGAGGAAAATGCAACACGAGCAACAACGCCCTCCATGTTTGTGTTTTCGTGATACCTGCAATTATACTCAATAAAACCCAGAAATCACAGCATCATACCTTTTAACCCAGTGTGTGTCACAATAGTGAAACAGATTTTGTTCTTTGTGTGCACACAGAAGAAATTCGGACTTAGTTCGTTTGGGGAAAGAGGAATAAAAACAGCTGACAACTACTTCCTGCAAATACCATTAAATAGCGTTTAAATTAACCCCAGTTTTGAGGCCTTAAGTAGGACAAGATTTGAACAATGGAAGCCGCATTCCTTTCCAAGGAATGCTAGGGCACGTTGTGCGGATGACGGATGACAGATTGCCGAAGATTGTTCTTTTTGGCCAACCGTCTAGGGCTAAACGGAAAACAGGTCGTCCTCGTCTGGGGTGAGAGGACGTCATGAAGAAAGATTTAAAGGAAATAGGAACTTTGTGGGAGGGTGTAAAAAGGGAGGCTTTGAATAGATTGAGATGGAGGAGGAGCGTACGTGGCTGTGATGGCCTCAGGTGGCTTGGTGCTGCGGTGAGTTGTTAGTAGTAGTAATAGTATTCCTTTCCCGGAAAATAATTTCCTATGGGAATTGTGGAAAATTACCCCCGTGTAAAATTTCCCGTGAAAGTTCATCCCTAGAACTGCTCTCCCCATGCAATCTCTTCCCATGGAAAATTCTACCCATGCGTAAAATATCACCCCTCCCGAAAAACTTTTATATACATCACAATAACAAATATCGTATGTAAACAGTGGACGAGTTCGTTAGCCTACAGCCCTTTTCCCAGAGGCTGAGGGGTCATGTCATCTCCAGAGGCTTGGTTTTTAGATCTTTCAACTATACTGAACACAATGGCTATCGCAACATTTGGATCTGATGAAGTTGGGGAAAAAAGAGCACTAGCACTTTTAATGTCCGTCCTAATAAGGTCTCTTCCAATCCTTTAGGACCATTGGTTCGAGAAGATAACCTCTTGAAAAAATAAACACGCATCCCTCCAAAATTCCAGATTTTCCCAGATAGGAGCTTGAAACCTTGACATTAGGGCTCAATGAGACCATGAACTTGATGGTGCAATTTTCATTGAGGTACCTTAACGTTTTGGAGATGTTTCCCCTCTTTTTCGAAAATCACCGAAATTTTCGTAGGCTCGTAGCTTTTGAAGGGAAACGCTAACTTAAGGAACTTTCTATATTTTGAATCAAAATAAAAAGCTAATTCTATTGATGTGTCTCAAAAGAATCAAAAGAATATGATATTATTATCAGAATTCTGTTTTTTAGAGTTTTGGCTACTATTTGGCCGATGACTTTGACCCTCTTCAGCTAAAATATCAAACTATGCTGAAAAATATCAGGAGGACTGCTGCCAGTAAGAGAATAAGCTCTTTAAAAACTTGAGAAATGTCTGGGAGGCCAAGGCCCTCCGTCCTCCCCTTAAATAAACCACTGCCCATTCTGTCTGCAAGCTACTATTCCCATTTTCTGGTTAGAACTTAATATCGATAAAGTTTTGCAAAGTTACTTAGCACGTTAGCTTGCTAAGCACACCGAAGTTGACAAATGCCTGCAAAATCATAAGGCTAAATATTGACAGACCGGCGGTGGGCCGCTGAAATTTTTCTCCATGACGGTTCGTGTGTCATCGGCTGAGCGCCGCTGGTAAATCAGCTTAGCGTCTGGGTCTGCTACGGACGATGAGAACTTTTTCACTGGGATTGAGGATGTTTCCAGGAATTGCCAGCACGACAGAAATTTTGTTATGGGGGAGAGAGCACCGAGATAATTTTTATTCGGGGTGAGTTAGTTTTTTAGATGAAATAGATTTTACCCGCATTTTTAAGACCAATTTACGAGTCAGAGAAACAAAAGAACAAAACAGTATATAGTCTTTTCTGAGGGGAGGAAACCTATTGACTATAATAAATTATTTATTTGTATGTAATTTATTTATCTGAATATTATCTATTTTTAAATTTCTAATATTTAATTTTTTTTCTAATTAAAAAAAAGAAATTCCCATCAAAAATTGTAATTTTGTAAATTATTTATTTCTCTATATATCATATATTTTGAAAATTATAATATGTAACTTGTGTTTAAGATTCATATTTAGTTGGTGGTCATTAAATTCATATTAATTAAATTTTTTAATATTTAATTAATATTTAGTTTTTATCATTTAGAAGCTTAACTATTTAGATATTAGAAAATTATATATATATATACATATATATATTCTGCTGAATAAGACTGCTCCTTATTCTTTTACAGTCCTCCTGATTTGTTTCTGCTTAGTCTGATATTTTATCTGACCATGGTCAAAGCCATCGACCAAGTAGTACCCAAAACTCTAAAAGACAGAATTTTGATAACAATAGAGACATCAAAAGAATTGGCTTTTTATTTTGATTCAAAATATAGAAAGTTCATTAAGTTTAATGTTTCCCGAACCAATGGTCCTAAAATATTGGGAGAGATCGCATTAGGACGGACATCAAAAGTTCTAGTGCTCTTTTTTCCCAAGTGTGTTTTCCTTGAATTTAAGTGTTCCATTACATAGTAGGTGATCTCAGAGTTCTAGAGACATATATTGAATAATTAGTTTCCAGATACACTCGTGACTCAAATCTTTTATAGCTGGGATCCTTGCATAGTGCTCTTAGGAAATTTATGTTGCTAGGTATCCTAGAAATTAGACTATTAGAACCAAACCCTGAGCGCAGTTTAATAAGGTGATCTCTTTGAATCCACTAGTCGAACATTTTTCTCAATAGGCATTATCTCCGTCAGTTACTACAATTAAAACCTCGATTAAGTTCGAAAATACGTACTATCTTTGTCCGTAATGCAACTATTTACTCAAATAATTTATAGGGGCGAAATCAAGAATTGCCACATAACAAAGTCGGGACATTCAATGTATCGTTGAAGGCTAATAGCAACACAACATTCAACTATTCAATTATTCAACTTTTCTCTCTTGAAACACCCACCTTGATCGGGTAAAACATCCTGCACAAGAAAGTTGGGATAATGCTTTGATGGGAAAACCTTCTACCGCTCTGCTCGATCATCATCCCACTTTACAAGTCTACCATCAGGCCCATTGCCGAGTATGAACGCCCACTGTATGCTGGTGCTCTAAAAACGTTGCTAATACCCCTCCAAAAGATCCAAAACAGGGCTAATAGGGCAGGTTTAGTTGTTCCCCGTGACTTTCTCCCATCTGTTAGTGAGAAGTTTGATGTAGCGTCGATGGTTGTTTTCTACTAGTACTTAAATTCATCTCCTTCTCTAGAGCTTTCTGATATTGTGCCTCCAGTTGTCCAATCACCAAGACAGACACGAAGGCACAGAGTTCGGTACAATTATCTTGAGGCTGGCAAGCCGAGAAAATAGTACTTGAAGAACAGCTTCATCCGACGTTGCACTTCTATCTGGAATGATCTTCCCAAGGAAGTTATCCCCAAAAGTTTATTTATTGACTCTTTCAAAAGAAGACTGAATAGTAATCTTAAAACCTCGATAAAAGACCAGTGGCAAATCAGATATTTAATTGTATCTGGCACAGGGAATTTAGGAATAAAAAAAAACAACTAGTATTGTCAATTTCCATGAATCTCAATACTGACGTAGCGAATCTCAATATAATTCGCCTGGAACAAATCTCTTAAACATGTAAATCTTTAAAGTATCAATGCGTAAAGTTTATAAGGGAAAATCAAGCATAAACTTTACTTGGACACAAGAAAATATTTATACTGAGCTAGCAAGACTAAAAAATAGCCAGGGTAAAATCACACGGCTTCAAAATCCAAAATCTGCACCACTGATATTAATTCTTCAATAGCAGAATTTTACTAAATACCCAAATTTATAACTTCAGAACTGGCTGGTTATCCCTAAGTAACAGGATTCTTTACTTCCTTCGCCACTCGCAACTAATTCCAAATAATTTGCCCAAAATAATCTTCTATTCTGAAAGTTATTTCTTGAAAGATTGCAGATGATTTTTCGCGTCTATTCATCCCGTCCCTCGGGGAAGGAATCTTTATAGACTATTCCTATAAATCCTCCTATATACAACGTTTTAGGTACTATAATTGTTTTAATGCCTTAGTTCTAGATTCTGATTTGGCCCCTGACATTTTAAATCAATTAAGATCTTTTTTTAATTTGGTGGGTATTTTACTCCAAATTAGCCCATGTCTTTAGAAACGCAGGTTTAAATAACTGCAATTGGTTAAGGAGACCCAAGCAAGACTGAGGCTTAGGCTTCACTCTCTATGTAAACCAACTTGTACAGATTGTGACTTGTGTGGTTATACCCTTATAACCTACAGAAACCCTTCCCGGAAAAGAAGAAACCTTTCGTTCGAACTCTGCTCGAGACGCTATTGCTCAATCGTCACTTCAGGTCACTACGGTAGGCGCTTGGCTAGGTATGGGTATCTAAGAGATACAACCAAATGGGTTACTTATATCTATGCTAAAAAATAACACGGATGTCTTGTCTCATAAGATGCTCTCATCAAAATTGGAGCCGAACTAATCTATAGCAAAAGATTGTGTCAAAACCTTCTGAAATCTGGACCTAGGCTAAGCGAAAAATAGAGGTGTAGTAAACTATAAGAAACTTAGTATTATATCTTTAACGTACAAAAATAAACGCTTAACTTACCTGAATTAAAAGGTACAAACGAAAAATGTTGCCTCTATACGGGCTGTTTCCCTTTGATATTCTGGCCAATAATGACAACTCATAACTGCAGAATTTCTCGCAATTATTGGCTGGCTAATTAAAAATGAAAGAAAACCTGGCAAATCCGGTTATGTAGATGTCTGAATTTGCGGGTGAGTCACTATTTAGCTGACCTTATATGTCCGTCTTAATATGCTGGATTATTAATTCAAAGACGTAAAAGATTATCGCAGGCAAGGAAAAAGAAAGAAATAAGCTTATAGGTACTTATAAAAAATAAGAAAAAATGGCATTCACCTGTTAGTCAGTGCCATGGGCCCAACGCTTAGCTTATTGTAAAATGACGACTAGCAGGATCAATAAAAGATAATACGGCATATAGGAGTACTGTCACTGATGTTAAAAGTAAAGATCGCCATTTAATAGTGTCTAGAATAAATCTAAAGCTGAAATTTAAGAAGGATAACTACATTCTAAGAAGAAGTTTGGCTGGTAGACATCAGGATGAGAATTTGAGAGAAACTTTCCTGGAGGAGCGGAATATGAAACTGGAGAATCTAAAATTTGACAATGCATAAAATGGAAGGAATAATTTACGGAAAATAGTTGGTGAAGTAGCGGATGGTGTCTTAGGAAGGAAAGTTAGAAAAACAATTTGAAGAATTAGGAAAAACACTTTGTCTCATAGAAAATAGGAGGGGTATGTACACAATATATTTAAGTGATAGATATAATGGGAATGGGAGGAATATAGGGAAAGTATTAAAATATGAATTGAGAAGATGTGAAGTGAAGCCAATGGATAAAATCCAGCCAGGCGGTATAATAGTAAAATAATGTATTAGTATGTTAAAAAAATATGAGGCAACGGTCAATCTTATCTTGTCCCAGCTAAAGATAGAAACGGGACCTCAATTACTAATGAGAAGAGCATTAAAGAGGAATAGACAGAACTTGTTGAAAATGTGTGAAGTCGTGATAAAACTATAGGAAATCATATCCTGAAGAATAAAAAACGTTGTGACAGTTTGGAAGCTAATAAAGAATTAGTTTGTTAAGATGAGTTAGAGACAGTGCAAAAAGAATTTAAAAAAAATAAGGAGGTTCCAGGTGCTGATATTGTAGTTTTAAAATTACTAAAAAATACCGAGTTTTAAAATTCGGTGATTGTGAAGTTGGAGATAAATGCTGAAGGATATGAATATGGTTTTAAAAAAAGAAGGAGCATAAAACGATCGTAGGAAAATTTTGATTCAATCGTTTTGTAAGAAATGTCAAAAAAGTGAGTTTGGTAATTAGAGTGGCATATCAAAATGATAAGTGCTGTGTATGCGAACATCATTATTATGGTTTAAGTAGGATGTGATGTTAGTAGCTGGTTTGTGTTGAATCAGGAGTTAACACTTATATGGTCTGTTTTGATTTTATTTTTTTTTATTTTTTTTGCAAAGTGTATGGGAAAGCAAGCAATAATATAGGAAGGAAAAACTTCCTTACACTGAGATTGTTTGGATGATTTGAGTGTCCTTGATGAAAATATTAGCAAAATAAATAATGTTTTGGTGGCTTTGAATGTTCACGGCCTAATAATAGATTTGAAAATCAGTGTTGAAGTATGAAGTTGCTTGGACAGTGAGCAAATAAAGGTGAAGATGCGATGTTGGGTAACGAAAAGATCAGTCCTGAAAATTTTCAAGGCAGAAAAGCTAAGGGTGTTTTTCTACAGCTGAAAAAAGTTTCGAAGAACAGTAAGGTAAGGCTGTGAGCCATTCCTAGAACATTGGAAGTGAAGACAGGAGTCAATTGTGATTAATAACCTTGATCAGAAGATCAAAGATCAGAAGATCAAAGATCAGAAGATCAAAGATCAGAAGATCAAAGATCAGAAGATCAAAGATCAGAAGATCAAAGATCAGAAGATCAAAGATCAGAAGATCAAAGATCAGAAGATCAAAGATCAGAAGATCAAAGATCAGAAGATCAAAGAAGATTTTGTCAAGGAAAGTGTGTAAAGGAAGTGTGAGTGAGAGTTTGATAGCGTTTATTTATATAGTAAAAATAAGGGGGAAAAAATTTCCAGAAGTACGGTTGTGTTCGATTTCAGAATGATGGAAGAATCGGTCCTAAATGAAGTACGAGAAATCGACATTCATCGGTTTTTCAAGGAACTGGGCCTAAACGCTGGAGTAGTAAGAGCGATCGACTCCGATGATCTTAAGAGAGGACAGGTGCGAGTCACTATGAAATCGGTAACGCTGGCATATGACCACGTATCAAAATGTAAAACGAATGAACCGAAGATGTGATTCCAAAATAGCATATATCCTGTAAATGTAGACAGCTCCGGACGACGCCCGGTCGTAGTCCAGTTGCGAAAAATCCCAGGAGAAGCTACCAGCGAGGACATAAAGAAAGAACTACAAGTTTATGGAACTGTTCTAAATATCAGAAGGAAGGTATACAGTGGTGACGAGTTTATACAAGTCTACACTAGCCGAGCGACCGCATTAATGTACATTGAAACGCCAATACCACCGTCTATCAACATCTTCGGTGGGGATGAGAAAATGAATGTTTTTTACCCTGAGCAACCCAAGGCCTGCAACATATGCCACGACGAAACTCATAAAGCAAAAGATCGCCCTAGAAACAGAAGAAACATGAGGAAAAACAGTGTTTTAAGCCCAAATCCGATTGGCAGACATATTAATAATCCATGGGTAACGCCTAGGACTGTTGTAAGTCAGCCGTCAGGCTCAAGCAGCGCCCTAGAGGGAATACGGAATTTGACACCATCGATGACCGTAGACCTTATTCTAACTAGCACAGAAGATAATGCAAAAATGGATTTAGATAAAGCTAAATAAAATGATAAAGCGCAAAACGACCCTGAAGAGAAAAAAGGAACGAATCAACCAAAGAAACCAGTGGAAGTCCAGAAGAGAACCCTGAGACCCCCTACCGCCCAAAAATCATCTGAAAGGGTTCAGAAACAAGGAGGAAAGATACAAACACCAAAAAGGACCCTCAGCGAAGTATCCATCGGAGGTAACGAAAACAACCAAGCAAAACAAACAAAAACACAAGGAACAGAAAACGAAACCAAGTCAAACAAAGGAAAAGGAAAGAAATAAAAAATAAAAAGCCGAAGATATTTTTTGTCAGTTTTAGAATTTTAGAATGAATTTAACAATTGGAACCCTGAACTTAAACGGGCTAAAGCAAAAAAAACTTCAGGAAGTTTTTACGAAGTATCTGAAAGCATCAGGTTTTGATATATTATGATATATTAGCAGTCCAGGAGGTTGACACTTCTCGTGTCTGTTGAATAGAGGCAAGTGGTTATTCATTTCTCTCAACAAGTGGATCTTTCGACACAGGTTTTTTCTTAAAGCAGGATATTGCAGTGGACCCGGAGAACTTCAAATTTGAAGAAGATGGAACCGTATGTAGCCTCCAGATTGAAAGCATCACACTCATAAACGTGCACATGCCTTCGGGAAGTAATAACATCAAAGCCAGAGCTGATTTTATTCAGAATATCATACCAAGATACGTCCCTATAACTGGATGTAAATTATTGATGGGAGATTTCAATTGCGTAGCCAGAGAAGAGGATGTGCAAACAAGAACGGGGACGAGTCTCAAAAAGAGAATACGTGAAGATCTGAAAAACTTGGTAAAACCATATGATTTAACATACATGTGAGTTCTAAAGAAAAAGAATGAGTCTTTTTTCAATCGAATCGTAAACCAAGGCGCAATTAGAATTCATCGGATTTATATATTAAAGGTGATGCAAAAGTCTATAAATTTCAATCAGCATGAGCACATTTTATTCTCTAATCATTACGTGGTCCGAGCAAGTATAGGGGATGTAAATAGGAAAGCATGTTTCATGAGAGCTCCGTATTGGAAACTATATCCTGATACTATCAAGGATAAAGGAAACAAAGAAATAATCCAAGAAAAAAAATCCGAAAAATACTCACAGAACAACAACAACACGAAAGCCACCTAACAGCATGGATTAAATTTAAAGAACAGATCGTAAATTTTCTAAAATACCTACAATAGGAAAGCGAAAGAGAGCGGTTAGCCCATGAACGATTTTTAAGAAAAGTCCTTCGCCAACTGAAAGATGAAATAGACCAAAATACAGGCGATCCGATTTTCGAGTACCATGAAATAAGGCGACAATTAAAGGAAATCGAGCAGAAAAAATTTGAAAACTTGACAGTAAAAAATCGTTTAAACGATTTATATGAGGGAGAACAAATAAGCCTGGCGACAATCATGAAAGCTAAAAGGAAACGAGAAGAAAGCAAAATTGACAGAATAAAAACACATGATGGAAAGATAACAGATGATCACGAAGAAATAAAAAAAATGGTATACCGTTTATTCTCAGATTTATATACATGGAAAGAAGGAACACGAGAAGCAAATGCTTTTGATGAATTTGAATTTAAGTAAAAGGTTACAAAGGACAAAAATGAAATGTTAAGTCAGCCCATTATTGTAGAGGAACTAAAACAAGCTTTAAGTTCTACTAAAACAGGGAAAGCCCCAGGAAGAGATGGTTTAAGCTACGATTTTTACAAAGTGTTTTTCGTGAAATCTCGGAAATCATGTTATCAGTAATGAACGAGATGATACGTGAAGGAGCTACACCGGATCAGACCCTAGCGATCATCACATTAGTGCCAAAAAAAGGAGACATGCAACATATCGAGAACTGGAGGCCCTCTCTACTTCCCTGTGATACCCGATTATGTTCCAAAGTACTCATGAACAGACTCAGAAAGCTGATGGGAGAGATTCTGGGTGAGACCCAACACGGGGGCATAAAGGGTCGAAAAGTCCAACATATTCTTGCGATTTTACGCGACTTACTCCTTAGAAGAGAAGAACTATCGGAAAGTGATATCAAATGGGTTTTAATATGCGTTGATTTTATCAAAGCTTTCGACTCGGTAGTCCGGGAAGTCCTATGGGAACTGATGACGGTGAAGTATTCGTTTTGTGGTGAATTTGTCGTTTTTTACAAGAACCTATACCATGGGGCAGCGGCGAAAGTGGTGATAAACGGAAACCTCACTGACGAATTCCCCCTTGAAATATCCTTCCGGCAAAGTGACCCAAGCTCTTCATTTCTGTTCGAGATCTATCTCGACCCTTTGATAAAATACATAGAAGCCAGAATAACGGGTATCAGAGTACTGCCAACTTTAGTTCTCAAGTCTGAGGCTTTTGTGGATGATGGGAATTTCTTTGCCGATGGAGTGAGTGACATTAAAACAGTAATGCGGGGACTAGAATGGTACGAGAAAAATTTTGCCGTCAGGACTCACAAGAAAAAGAGCAAGATTCTCCCGTTAACAAAAACGCAAAGGCGAGTTGGATTAGGAGCTTGGAAAAGGAAACTTGGCTGGAAGTCAGTCCTACAGTAAAGACACTTGGTGTGGAGTTTTCAGTCAGAGGAAATTGCTGGCAGAACGCATGGGAAAAGAAAGTACTCGAGATTCAGTGTTTGCTATGTGGCGAAGATAGAGGCAGGAATCTTTCCTTGTTCCAGAGATCAACTTTCGTCAACATTTATTGTGTATCAAGAATACTTTATCTGGCCCCAGTAATACCCCTCCCGGAACCTATAGCAAAAAAAATTGAAACCTACATGTGGCGTTTTATATGGAGCGGTAAGCTAGAAAAGCTGAGTAAGAAGTTGCTCTTTTGCCCAAAGGAATCGGGAGGTCTAGGAGTACTGGATTTTAGAAAACTGTGCCAAAATATGCTTGCTAGAGTGACACTTGAATTTTTAAATGGACCACAAGAACAATTTCAAATGACCAGAGAGTGGTTGGTTCCCCTACTAAACGTACCTAGTTTAACAAATTCAGACACAAACGTCCCAGTTTTCACGAAAGATTCTTTCCCGATATTAGAGCAACTGCAAAAAAAAGGGCTTCTCATGTAAGATAGTGGATAAATAAAAACTGAAATAACCTGGATTTTAACTCCCGAAGAGGAAAATAACAGTTATCACGTAAGAGAAAAATAACCATTTGTAAATTTTGAAAATGCCTTTAGAAATCTACATTCTTTCCCCATGGAACCAAAAGTGAGAGAGCTTATGTTTCAAGTCATACACATGATTTTGCCTTACCGAAATAGAGTGTCACGTTTCCTGAGAAATGAACATGAAAAATGCTCTTTTTGTTTAGACGTAGTGGAAGATGGTTTAGACCGCAAGTTCTTTAAGTGTAATCAAAATAAGGGAATTTTTCAGTTTCTTTTCGATTTAAGTGAAAAGTGCAAAATTAAAGTTCAAAGTGATGAATAAAAGAAGAAGCTGGTGAAATTTGACATAAATTCGGATTTGGATGTGAAAAAGAAAAATTCTCTGTGTTATATTATTGGAAATATGTGTCATTATGTGTGGAGTAGAAGGAAAAGAAAGAAAGTGGTGTGTTTAGAGGGTTTTAGGAGTTTAATTGAGAAGAAAATGGAATTATTGAAGATAAGAATAGAGTGGAGAGAGTATTTTTTTGATTTTGAATTATGAATCATTTGTAAATATGGTGGGTGGAAAAAGAGAGTGAGAAAGTAAGTAGTGGAGAGAGTTTGAGTTTTTTATTGGTAAGAGATAGTTCTTTGTGTGAGTGAGTGAGAAAACAGCGTTGCCAGTAAGGTAGTTTAAAGAGAATTATTGATATTTGTTTTTTTTAATTAGCAGCCAAAAAAGAAAAAAAAATGGAGTATTGGGAAAAAAGGAAAAAAAAAGAAGTTTAAAAATGGGGTTTGATGGTCATTTCAGCTTATTTTTTTTTCGTAAATATTAGTGTGTTTATTTTTGTGTGTTGTAAAAATAAGCTGAAATGATAATGTAAAAGAGGTTTTTTTTTTGGTTTTTGTTGGTATTTTTATTTATTTTTTTATTGGGATATTTTTTTATATTTTTTTTTTGGTAGTGGCTTCTTTGCAGAATTGGAATTTGAAAAAATTTTGTCTGTTGTTGTAAATGGCCACCGCAAGCGGGGAATTCCTGTGGAGGGGGGACGTCCTCTCTGCGGGAGAGCATTTTATTTTATTGTTATTAATTTTTAAAAATTATTTTAATAGAAGTACAATAATGGAAAGACCACTCTTTGGCTGCTAATTTTAGTAAATTGTAGAGTGTAGGTGGCATTTAGATTTTTGTAATGTTTAAAAGTAGTTTTTTTTTTGTTAATGTTAGTGCCACTGAGAGGAGAGGCGGTGGGATTAAAAAAAAAAATAATAAAAAAAATAGATTTTGTTAGATCTCTTCCTAAGGAACTGCATAAGGATGGTTTTTTCTACCCGTTGGGATGACCGTATATCAATGACTAAGCTGCCAGGAATATCTTGTACTATCCTGCTACTAAGGGTCATAGTGAGAGACAGGTTAAGATCTCTAGGACATATTTTGCGGATAAAAATCTTCAGACTACCAAAAATTTTCCAGATTGGCTATCTTCTCAGGGCCAAACAAAATGGAGACTGTCTCAAAGTGAAGTGAGCAGAGGTCATAATAACGTATTTAATAAAAATTAGAATGTATTTTGAGGGTATAAAGAGGGAACTTTTAAATAGACTGGGATGGATGAGGAACTTGAACGGCTCTGTTGAATTCGGATGGCTTGATGCTTCAACAAGTTGTTAGTAGCAGTAATAGTTGGAGCAGTCCAAGGCTTCAGTCAGCTTCCAAATAAATTTAGATGGTTGTGAAAGGGCTAATATGTTGTCTTTTCAACGCTAAATGCTTTAGTGTGTGTATTAGGAGCTAGAATCTCTGACTAAATGAGCCCATTCCCACTTTTTACAACGATAATCGGTCTAAGAAAAATGATGAGTATATCATCAAACTTCTCTCATCATTCTAGGCCCGTTCTTTTGCACTAACCTCTTACATCTAAGATCTCACATCTTTCTGCAAAGATTTCCGTTCTTTTAACTCATCTTTGTTCTAAGATCTTACAGCCCACTGATGTTAGCAAAAAGTGTGAAAGACGCCATCTTTCTAACATATAGAATACTGATGAGAGAACTTTGATGATATACTCATCATTGTTCTTAGACCGCTTATCAGAGCAGAATGATGGAAGACGTTTACAAAAGAACACTATAAGATGTAAGATCTTAAGGGCTAGGCACACGTAGCTGATTTCGGGAACCGATTACAGCAAGGGTATATTCAACGCCGAGTAATTATAACTAATGATGCTAAGAGGCGGGGCTTAGTGACGTTTTTGGTGATTAATCATCATTAATTACGATTAATTTACGATAATGATTAAATACGATTAATTACATGCCTGAAGCTCTAAAGCCCTAGTTCATTCATTGTCTAGAACATAATTAATGATGATTAATCACTGAAAAATCGTTACTAAGCCCCGCCTCTTAGCATCATTAATTAGAATCACTTGCTGAAATCGGTTCCCGAAATCAGCTACGTGTGCCTAGCCCTTTAGGGCTAAGATTTCACTTTTAAGCGTTCTTTGTCAAAAGATGTATGCCCGTGCCACATCATAATCACATCTATCGATAACGAAAGCCAAATATCATGAATGACAAGGGAATTTTCTTGATTTTTAGTGTCACACTTGTATTTGAAAAGCAAAATTAGAATTGCAAGAAATTAGTTTAAAGAGTTGGCACCAACAATAATTTGTGTCCAACTGTTCTCTACTAATACTAAATCTTTTTAACTTTTGTCAGATTCCTCTCCCAGATAGAAAAATCGATTTTCTAAGTTTCTCTTTGTTCTAGTTTTAAAAATTATGCTTTAAATCTTGACTCTGATGCCCGTGCCACATTATAGTCACATTTGTCGATAAAATCAAAATTACGCACGACTACAGCGCCAATTAAGTTCGCCGTTCGTAATTTCTCGAGTCGAACATTGTTCAACTTTCAAACATAAATTTCTTGACTGACCAATCAGAGTCAAAGTTTAAGGCATAATTTTTAAAACTAGAATAGATGAAAACTTAGAACAGCGGTTTTTCTATCTGGGACAGGAAACTGACAAAAGCTAAAAAGACTTGCTATTAGTAAACAGCAGGTGGACACAAATTACTGTTGGCACAATCTCTTTAAACAAATTTCTTGCAATTTTAATTTTTGTTTTTTAAATACAAGTTTGACGTTAAAATCAAGAAAATTGCCATATCCCATATTGCCATAGATGTGACTATGATGTGGCACGGGCATGATTGGTCAGTCAAGAAATTTATGTTTGAAAGTTGAACAATGTTCAACTCGAGAAATTACGAACGAAGAACGTAATTGGCGCTGTAGTCGTGAGTAATTTTGGATTTTATCGACAAGTGTGACACTAGAAAAGATGGAAACTTAGAACAGCGGTTTTTCTATATTGGAGAGGAATTTGTCAAAAGTTAAGAAAACTTGGCATTAGTAGAGAACAGTTGGACACAAATTACTGTTGGAGCAAACTCTTTAAACCATTTTCTTGCAATTTTAATTTTTGCTTTTGAAATACAAGTGTGACACTCAAATCAAGAAAATTGCCATGTCATTCATAATATTTGGCTTTCTTTATGGATAGATGTGACTATGATGTGGCACGGGCAATAAAAGAACGGAAATCTTTGCAGAAATGTGAGATCTATGTATCGCCATCTTTAATGATTTATTTATTTATTTTAGCGCCAGGTTTGCCAAAATTTAAATTAAAAGTTAATGAAATTCATCTAGACTAAATAATAAACCTTTCTCTTGTGTAATTGAAATTTTTTTCATTCTTTTTTCTCTTTTCCACTTTCAGATACTTTACCCTCTAAGCCCTAGTTTGAGGGTGGAGCTGAATTGGCTTTTTTATCTTTGATAGAGTTACAATTAGATAGCCTAGGCCTAAGTACTTGGTGGCAGTAATTAGGCCTATATATGAAGATTTACCATGATAATGAGGGAAGGTGCCCAATGGATATTCTTAAAAAAATTACATTCTAGCCTCTAGAATGTAAAAATAATATCCAACTACACTTAGTATCAAGATAAAATATGCTAGACAGATAATAACATTTTTAAGACTCTTACACCTTTACCTACCTAGCTGTATAGGTCAATATCTACGAAATCATATTATTGAGTTAGGACTAAAGTGAATACACCATTCGAATGCTTTTTTCATGCTGATTACGAATATAATAAGCTTTTCTATCGGAAATGAATTTCAGCCCCCCTATATATGCAAATTCAGGGTATATATTTCTACATTAGGGGGGTGGGTGTTTGCAAATTTTGTTTCTGATGTAAATGGGAGGTAAGTTTAAACTTTACCCCCACCCCCCCTAATGTAGAAATATATACCCTGAATTTGCATATCTAGGGGGGGGCTGAAATTCATTTCCGATAGAAATGCTTATTATATTTGTAATCAGCATAAAAAAGGCATCAAATGGTGTATTCACTTTATTCCTAACTCAATAATATGATTTCGTAGATATTGACCGCTGTATATTTGACTATCTATGCAATATACAGAATATCTACCTAGTTGGATAATAACATAGCTTAGTGTTTCTGATAGCCTATATATCCAACTAGGCAGATAAGAAGATTCTCTAAGCAGTTTGGGGTTAATATCCAACTAGCCAGATAATTCATTTCTCTTAGGCACAGCATGAACATCCAACTAGGTGGATAATACCAAGTCTTAACACTCCTGATATATAGCCTATCCAACTAGGAGGATAAGTAAATTCCATTATACAGTTTTGGGATGATATCCAACTAGCCAGATAAATTGTTTCTCTTAGGCACAGCAAGGATATCTAACTAGGTGGATAATAATGTAGCTTAGTGTTTCTGATATATATCCAACTAGGGAGATAAGAAGATTCTCTAAGCAGTTTGGGGTTAATATCCAACAAGCCAGATAAATTGTTTCTCTTTGGCAGAGACAATATCTACCTAGTTGGATAATAATGTTGCTTAGTGTTTCTGATATATGGCCAACTAGGCAGATAAGAAGATTCTCTAAGGAGTTTGGGGTTAATATCTAACTAGCCAGATAATTCATTTCTCTTAGGCATAGCATGAACATCAAACAAGGTGGATAATACCAAGTCTTAACACTCCTGATATATATCCAACTAGGAGGATAAGTAAATTACATTATACAGTTTTGGGATAATATCCAACTAGCCAGATAAATTGTTTCTCTTAAGCACAGCAAGAATATCTAACTAGGTGGATAATAATGTAGCTTAGTGTTTCTGATATAGATCCAACTAGGCAGATAAGAAGATTCTCTATGCAGTTTGGGGTTAATATCCAACTATCCAGATATTTCATTTCTCTTAGGCACAGCATGAACATCTAACTAGGTGGATAATACCAAGTCTTAGCACTCCTGATATATATCCAACTAGGAGGATAAGCAAATTCCATTATACAGTTTTGGGATAATATCCAACTAGCCAGATAAATTGTTTCTCTTAGGCACAGCAAGAATATATAACTAGGTAGATAATAATGTAGCTTAGTTTTTCTGATATATATCCAACTAGGGAGATAAGAAGATTCTCTAAGCAGTTTGGGGTTTATATCCAACTAGCCAGATAAATTGTTTCTCTTTGGCAGAGAGAATATCTACCTAGTTAGATAATAATGTTGCTTAGTGTTTCTGATATACATCTGACTAGGCAGATAAGAAAATTCTCTAAGCAGTTTGGGGTTAATATCCAACTAGCTAGATAATTCATTTCTCTTAGGCACAGCATGAACATCTAACTAGGTGGATAATACCAAGTCTTAACACATCTGATATATATCCAACTAGGAAGATAAATAAATTCCATTAGGCTATGCAGTTTTAGGATAATATCCAACTAGCCAGATAAATTGTTTCTCTTAGGCACAGCAAGAATATCTAAGTAGGTGGATAATGCTAAGTCTTAGATCTTCTGATATATATTTAATTAGGCAGGAAGCTACTTAACTACCTAGTTGGATTAATATTAGAAGGGCTAGGACAAAGTGTTATTCACCAAGTTAGATGTTCATGCTATGTCTAAGAGAAAAATTGTCTGACTAGTTGGATATTATCACTAGTTTGCATGAAAAATTGACTTATCTGTCTAGTTAGATATATATCAGAAGCATTAAGTTAAAGTGTTATCCACCTAGTTACAGATACTAAGTTGGCTTTTATGCTTTATTTTACATGGCTAGCAAGATAAAACTATTTTTCTTTTAAATTTCAATTATTTTCTTAGTTAGATAATTTCTTATTTGCTTAAAAGGATTTTTTCAGATAGTTAACTAGTTGGATAATTTAGGCAATAACTAAGTATGATTGGATATTATTTTTACATTCTATAGAATATAAATTTTTAGATATTATCCATTGGGTATACTCCCACATAACCTACTTGCATAGGCCTGTTTGATTTGGTAAATTTTCCAATTAACTCACTAATGAGATAGCTAACAAGTAGACATACCTCCAGGGGCATCCCAAGCCTCTCTTCATTGGGGAGGGGGCAAAATTTGTAGATTTTACTGAATTTCTACCTGATTTCTGCTGAATTTTCAGCAGAAATCAGAAATTTTACTAATTTCTGCCAAAGTTTTACAAATTTTTGCCAACATTTTATAAAATTCTGTCAAAATTATCACCTTCAGTGAAAATTTTGCCAAATGACAAAACAGTTTGGGGGCCAGTGCGCCCCCCTTGGGATGCCCCTGAATACCTCTAGAATCAGAATTTCATTCTGAGTCCAAATATAACATTCATCCGCATTGGAAATAAACTTCACCCCATCTCTCTTAATGTGCAGATTTATTTCCTGAATTTTATATATGCTGCAAGTTTTCCAATTGATAAACTGTTAAATCAAATTGAAAAAAAAATTGCTCACAGAGAATTCAGTGCATACAAACAAGTCAGGGTACATACCATATTTGCACATTAGTGGTTAGGGGGTGCTGGTAAACTTAATTTCTGACTCAAATGAATATTATATTTAGATAGGATGAAATTTTGATTCTAGAGGTATGTGTATTTCTGAGCAATCTCATTAGTGAGTTGATTGGAAAATATATGCTTGATTTCTTTTTGGGTAAACTTATAGCTGACAAAATAATTTAGCTAGGATGAAATTGAATATGTCAGTTGATGCCTTTTTTGTGCTTTTTCATAATTTAATAATTGCTTTTGTGGGAAGTTATATTTTGAGCCCTTAAGGGACTCAAAATAGTCCATACTAAATAAAAGTTAAAAAATGTGTTTCTAAATAACTGGCTAGTGCTCTTTGCTAACATAATTACCAATTTACTTGCAAATGCACCCCCTCCCACTGATGGTCCCATATGTTGCTTAAACAATACCTAAAAACTAAAAATAAAACAATGGAATTCTTACTTTATAATATCCAGTATGTTTCTACAAATCAAAATATCATCTCCTTTATTACAATACACTTTAAATAAAATCTTGGGCAATGAAGAACTCATTTGCACATGGAGATAAATTTCAAATTGAAAAGTTAAGTGGTTTAATATAGGATCTACATGGTATAATTACATTAATGTAAAGAAATTCTTACTTTATAATATACAGATTTTTTATCAGCCTAAATTTAGACTCTGAATCAAATTTTGCTGTAATGCTATCTGATTGTGCAAATTATGATCTTGGTCCTCTTGGGTGACTTTAATCTTCATGGAATTGTTTTGATTGATGCATATTGCTTTTGCACTATGAATTATCTTGTTCTGTCTGCTCTCTCTGAGCATTCTCTCTACCAAATACTATGTGAACCAACTTGTTTTAAAGAAAGTTTCTAACATTCTTGATCTGGTCATACTCAGTATTCCAGACCTTCTTACCATAAATTACCTCAAATCGCATTGTCCAGAAAAATAAAGAAAAATCCTGTAGAGTTGATGGTCAGTGATGATGGGGAGCCATTGGTGAAAAAGTTCAAAATCTATTGTAAACAATGACCATGTTGCAATTATTTCAGAGCTGTGTTTGCTTACTACTAAACCTTTTCCTAAATAACAAAATATACTCATTACAAACTAGTCTCTAAGAAATTTGCCAAAGTGAGTTGGCATCAACTTATTGCTGTGAATGTTGAAAATAGTTCTTCAAGTAATAAAGCTGAACTTTTGCATGCTCAAAAGTCTTGTACCAGAATTTTTTGAGCTTATCAGGCTAGTAGTTTACCATTTCTCACAACTCAAATTTGTAGGCTAAATAATAGAAATCATCAAGCATGGAAATGTTATGGCAAAAATTATCAAGCATACAAATCTTTTTGTAACCAGGCAACAAACCTCACCAAGGAGTTGAGAAGTTTTTTTTGGCAAATTTGGCCAAGGATAACCCAAAAACTTTCTGGCTTTATGTTTCTCAAAAATATCACAGTAGATATTCAATCCTGGACATACCGTACAATAGTCAGCTTGTTGTTGATCTTGAGCTGAAAGTTGAAAATTTCAACCAAGCTTTTCTACTTTTTTTTTGTATCTTCTGATTCTGGTACTGTTTTTCCCTCCTCCTGTGTACAATGTATTGCTTGAAGTTGAATCAATTTTAATTACTGATTCAATGGTCCTAAAGGAACTTGCATCCCTTTAAACTAAGATACCTTCTGGTTCTGACTGCAATCATCCTTGTATCCTGCATGAATGTCAAACAGGCATGTATTAGCTACTTTCCTTGCTATTCAACTTATCATTGAGTCTTTCCAGATTACCACAGGACTGGGAAACTGTCTATTTTAGAAGGGTAGAAAGGATTTGGCTGAAAATTATCATCCTATAAGCAAAACATCAGTGCTTGTTAAACTTTTTGAAGAAATAGTCAATTCTATAGTTATTCAATATCTTGAAGCAAATAATATTGTGCACAGCTCACAGTATGGTTTGTGTTCTGGAAGATCAATTGATACTAATCTACTAGAATTTTATGACCACATCACTAGGTTACCTGATGCAGGGGTGCCTGCTGATATGATTCTGTTTGACTTTTGTAAAGCTTTTGACAAAGGTTGTCACAAGAGACTTGCAATTAATCTGTGTATAGTCAAAATTAGAGAGAAATCACTGCTCTGGTTTCTTGATTTTCTCCACCAGTAATGTCAGTGTGTTGACTATTTGATGGCTGTGGTAACCAAATTCTTTCTTCCTCTCGTCATGTTTTGGGTTGAGTTCTCCAGAGAAGTGTACTGATTCTACCACTGTTTAACATTTGTGTGGAATTCCCCAGGGAAGTGTACTGAATCTAACACGGTGTAACGTTTGGATGGAGTTCCCCAGGGAAGTGTACTGAACCCTGCACTGTTTGACATCTCAATTAATGATGCTACTTCTACTATCAGCTGTAAGCCAGTGTAAGTTGACAACTTAATTTTTCTCAGACCAGCCTTGTCATATGAAAATCATGAATAATCATTTACAGAATAATCTTAGTCTTCTTGGTAATTAATGTATGATTTTATGTTGTTGTGTTTTCTTGTTTTTACAAATTGATTCAGTTTTATTATTAAGCTCATTTAAAATCAGTTGTTTTGTTTGTTGCTGCTTGTTTTGATTTTTGATGTTTGTTTTTGTTTTTTATGTATTTATTCAGTTATATTATCAAGCTCAGTTAAAATTGGTTGTTTTGTTTTGTTTGTTGATGTTTGTTTTAATGTTTGATGTTTGATTTTGATGATTTAAAATCAATTGCTTTGTTTGTTGCTTTATTTATGTAGGCTATTCTATATACTCCTCAATTTTGAGGGAAATAAATAAATAATAAATTGGGCTGAGGCTTATCTTCTGGAATTTAATATTGCCAAGAGTCATGTAAAAAAAAACAAAAAAAAAAAACAGTTAGCAAAAATTTCTTTCTGACCATTGATTCTCTAGGCTTGAGATTGTCTGTGTAGGATTTTGACTCTTGTTGATAGAATAACATTGGCAAGTGCTGAAAACCATGTTGTGACCAAAATGGGCCCAGGATTGCACAAAGCCTTCATTCATACTGGAGGTCTCAGGGACGTCTTTCTGTCCGGTTCTAAGCTGGCTTAAGTGCTTCAGTGTAGATTTGAGAAGATATATTATTCCCCATCCTTTACTGGTATCTGGGACCATTGCTTTTCCTGAGGCCAAAATAATTTCAATGATTTGTAGAACATGAATATTGGAAAGTTGCAATGTTAAAAAAATAACTAGCGTATCGACATTTTGACTTACGAATTCAGACGATTTGAACTGGACTTATTAGGAGTTTCAGGAACTCATATCCCAGGGGTAGGAAGCATGAAATTAGGTGATATTGAATTGTTTAGTCAGGCAGGAAGGATGGGGTACATAGACAGGGAGTAGGGCCCATGATGAACAAGGAAGCTGCTAAGTCTTATTTAGGCTGGGAAGGTATTGATAATAGAATACTAATCGATCAAATATACATGGTCCCAGGTAGAAATATGTTGTTTTTATTAGGAGATTTCAACGTCCAGGTTGTGTACATAGAGATAGATGGTGTCATAGCCTTGGTAAATTGGTGTAGGAAAAGAAACCAGCAATGGCTACAAACTGTTGCAATTTTGTAGGTATAGCAATCTAGTTGTAACCAATATAGTGTTTGGTCATAAAATGGCACATAAGTTAACATTGCATTCATGTGATGGTAAGACAGCAAACCTTATTGATTATGTTATTGTAAACTGAAGACTGGCAGGATTAATACAAGATACTAGGGTATATAGGAGTGCTGTTATTGACGTGAAAAGCGAATATCACCATCTGGTAGTGTCTAGGGTTAGTTTAAAGCTGACATTTTGGAAGTTTAACTACCTCCCAGAAGTTATGATGTTGATAGATGCCAGGATGAGAATTGAGAGAGACTTTTGAGGAATAGTTGAATGTAGTGAAAAAGCTTTATGTTTAATAGAGAACAGATGGGGCTTGTACAAGAATTATCTAAAAAGGTGTGAGGTTTGTGAACTAAGGAGGTGTGAAGTGGAGGCCATGGATAAAATTGCTGAGGATCTGGAAGATGCAGCTAGACTGTATTATTGAAATAATTTCATAATTGGACTTGAACTTGAAAATAGTTTACCTTGAACTTGAATTACATTATTTGACCTACATATTAGATTGACCTACTACATATATATTTTGATTGGATTACTGGACTGTCCCTGGCTATGATAATTAGTTTGTGCAATGACTGATCAAAATATGAAGATTATTTGAATCCGTTGCTGAACCTTGTCACCAGATCCATGCTTGATGGTTCAGAAATTGATCTGATTATCAAAAAAGCTGTGATTTTTTTTTGTCATGGTACTATTATCAGTGCTAAAGAGTTTTTGTATAAGAAGCTGAATATTCAGAGCTGATTTGTGTAAGCAGTTAAATCAGGCGGCAAAGGGTAATCTGCCTATTCCCACTTTTGTGATCTTCTCGTCTTCTGAAACCCCAACAATTGGGGAGGCAGTCTTGGCTACTTTAATCTCGAAAGTTAATGGACTCTCTCGAAAAATTCACGACTTTTTAGAGAGTGTAACGCATTTGGGCCCTGTTTTACCAGCTAGAATTGATACCAACCTAACAACTAACCCTACCCGAGCTCCTACGTTTGCTGTTGTACTAAAGAACTATCCTGGAAACCTGACCTCACCTAGTGCTTGTAAGGACTTTGTCGATAAATTTTGCCCTGAGGCCTCAGGTGAAATAACTGAACTTAAAAAATTGGCTTCAGAATGGAAACTTTTTGTTAAGTCAAAGTGTGCAGCAGACAAAATTGCCGAGAATGCTCAGAACAGTATCTCGGTAAGTGTGAAATCCCCACTGTTGATAGGAGTCCTGAAAGGCATACCAACCAAATACAATGAGAATCAAGTCAAGTCTCTTGTTCCAAATTGCGTGAAAGTTTCACAGTTCGGAAAGTCCCGAGTGTTCAAGGTTTACCGTGAGTCGAAACAAAACCTGGATCAGTTCTTGAAAGTGTCTGTGAAAGTTGGCTACAAAAAGCTTTCTGCACAAGCATTTGCATATCTCCCAAAGCATTGTTTCTCGTGTCATAAAACTGGGCACCTGGCCTCGCAATGCTCCAATCGGGCCCTCTGCTCTCGCTATGGGTCATGAGATCACACCTCTAACATTGCCTCTCTGTGTTCCGAAAAAAAATTTCTGTCTAGAATGCAAAGTTGCCAGCCATACTTGTTACAGTGTAAAGTGTCCCAATAACAACAGTCAACTAGCAAAGCCCATAGTACGATATGGATCTGTCTACTGCTGCACTCTACATTCGTTGAATATTAATGGTGGACTTTTAGGCAAACTTCCTGTGATAAAAGCAATGACCAATCGGAATTTTTAATTACTTTTGCATGTGAGTAACTAGGATCTTTCAAAGATTAGCCAGTTAGATAAGTGTTGTATTATTATAGGAGATTTTAATTGTAATTTAACTAACGCCTCGTTATTACGTACTTCTATTTTGTCTGTTATTTTTGACAATTGGCTTAGGATCTTGCCGAAGGATCTCGATTACACTTACACACACCATTCAAGTCACGTGTCAAACCTTGACCATGCAATTTCTTCTGCAATTCTTCAAGAGTCACATGTTCCTGTTGTTACTGACTTCCAACTATCAGACTACCTTCCAATATCTGTATCTATTTCTTTTCCTTTTGCTCAGTCTGCTTCCACCCCACAACCACTCTTAAACATATATGTTGGGGTGTCATGAAGCATTGGTCCAGTAATCCGAGCCTAGTTGAAGTTTGGAGAAAATCCAAATTTTGGTACCATTTGTGGCTTTAGTGTGACCCTCCTCACTCTGGCTTGGTTTCTGACATTCGTCTTTCTACCAAAACAAAGTTTGCAAGAAAACTATCTTTCCAAATGATACAAATAGTTGAAGAGACATCCCAGCAACCTTCTCTGTCCCAACCTTCCTTCTGGAGAAATGTATCAAAAGATCTTCCGTGTGCCTGCCTATCTGCTCAAGCTATTCCGCTCAAGCTCCTGACTCCGAGTGGAATTCATACTTCTCTGCTGAATTCTCCCTGCTAGATGCCGCCCTACAGTCCGAATATGAAGATAAGCTTGATAAATTTCTGCCTGGTTGTCTAACCAATAATTTTGTTGTTTCGGTAACCATATTACCGTTTTGGTAAGCGAGCTGCTGGTAAGCCATATTGCTCTTTTGATGCAGATGATTGTTACCCAAGGAGTTGTACCTTCTTCTTTCTCGATTGGAGATCTCAGTCCAATTCCAAAGAAAGGCAAACTCGCCACCCAGTGCTTGTCTGTCAACTCTATAACGGTGGCTTCTACCTCCTGCAAGTTTTTTGAACTTCCGTTCATTGACCATCTGAACGCAAAGCGCTATGTTCCACCTTACCAATTTGGATTCCAGCCACATCTCGGTTGTGCCCACGCTTTGTCGGTTGTCGTGAACGCTTTGATCGATGCTGATGCATCAGGTGAAACTCTCTTGTTAGCCGGTCACGATGTTCGTGAAGCGTTCGATTCTCTCATTCACGCCGCTATGCTACTCCATTCAGCAAAACGTGGAGTGACTTCATATATCAGAGCCTTCGAGACATGTATTCTGGTCTTAAAGTTGACCTAATACTTCACCCATTATCTAAACCTGACGGCTGTCAAATCTACGCACCTACCCCTGATATTTTTGTCGACGTTGAAAAATGTACCCGTTAAGGTGCTGTTTCTTCCCCTTCACTCTTCAATAATGAAGTTCTTGATGCACAGTCAACTGTTCCCACATCTCTCATCTTTGCCAGTCTTGATTTATCTCTCATATGTTATGCAGACGACATTTTGAATTTGAGCCGCACTATCCAGGACGTTAGCGAGATTGTCGTAACGCTACAATCTAAGTATGAAAAGCTAGGTCTTTCGTTCAATATTGAAAAGTCCGAAGTTATATTCTTCAACTGGAGGCAGGTATCGCAAGGGTATATTCCTCTCGGAGATAGTAGGATTAAGCCGGTAGATCATATCACCTACCTCGGTCTTCCCGTTGGTTCGTCAATAATGCACACGCAACAACTGTTAATTGCTCACATTAAACGTAGAGTTGGGTTATCATATGCTTCTTTTGTAATGAATAAGTTACGCTTCAACTGCTGTCTTCTTTCGAAACTTTTCAACTCTGTCGCTCTACCACATTATCTGTACATATCGTCGTTTTGGAAAATGCTCTCAAAATCTGACAAGTAAAAAATTCGTTCAGTCTTCTCCCGGTTCGCAAAATATCTATTAAGTTTTCCCCCTTGGACTCGAAACTCTTATCTAGTTAGAACATTCGTCGGTACTGGCCCAGTAGTTAAGATGTATTTGTTGCGTTGTTTTAGGTTTTTTTTTTCGCGCTTAGTGCGATTGTTGCAATTTTAGACTGATTGATGATTTAGTCTCTTTTCGTACGAGTCTAATTTAAGCTACGCTGGTTATTCTCAATCTTAGTGTCAATTTTTTTCTGATAATATATTTCGTATATTACTAATAATTTAACTGTTCATTTATTATCCATTCTTTTAAGCATATTGTTTCAAGTAAAGAAGTAAAATTCGCAATTGGATAATTTCCTTGTTTCTGATATTTATGTATATCGGAGTAATTGTTTTGCCGTTTCTTGTCATATTTAGACTAGTTGATATGATTATCTACTGTATATTTTTAATTCACTGATGATTATTATTTTTTTTTTTTTACCAATTGCGGCTTGATGCAAGGATGCTCAGATTGCTTATATTTGTTCATTACTTACAAAAAATGTCACGTACCTGCAGTGCAGTGTATTATTGAGTTTTTCTATATCGTCTTTGTAATTTGTTCTAAGAGCTGATTTAGATCTTAGCTCCAGCGTTCGTCACTAAGTTTGTTATCACTTCTAAGTTTATGTGTACTTCTTCTTTTTTCTCTTTTTTTTCGTTTATTGCTCCGTCTTTTCCTTTTTTTGTATGACGGGTTGTCCAATAAATAATAATAATTGTTATCTGCTGTTATTATGTAGATTTAGTTTTTTTAATATGGTTTTGACAGACCAAAACAACCCTGATCACCAAGAAAACAAAGTTTTTTCAAGTATCAACCAAAAGGGCAGTAGGCTGCCAAAAGTTTATTAATTGTTAAGTTTATTTAATTTAATTGCTTTTATTCAATGCTTGTTGAGTTTATGACTTGGAAATAGTCATATGGTATGTTTTTAATAAATTTTCTTTTGCCTAAGATAAGGATTTGAGTGTCACATTAGGGTCTGTGAAAGGTTTTAAACTGGATTTACAAATGAAATGATTATTTCTTTCGGAAAGAGAAAAAAAAGCATCAAATAATGTCCTCATATAGTCCCTGTCAAACGGCTTATGGTAACAAACCGTAAGTAAGAGCAACTCGGCACAACCAAAACTGTAAGAAATGGAAGTTTGATAGCAATAGATACATGATCAGAATTTGATTTTTATGTGGTTCCAAATATATATGTTTCAATAAGTTTAAAGTTACCCATCAAAAGCTACAAGCCTGAGAAAATTTGCCTGGTTTTCCTTAAAAGTGGAAACATAAAATATTTCAGCATATCAGAGAACCTACTGTAGAGGTTTAGCTCCCACCAGCAAAAATGGGGAATTTTGATTTTTTTGCCAGAAGAAAGATCATGAATGTGTTTATTATTTTTTTTTGTTCTTCCCAGGAGTAATTGTATCAAACCAATGGTCCTAGAACAGTGGCTCCAAATTGATTTTGGGTCATGCCCCACTGAGGTATTTCGAAAATCCTGATGCCCCCTTGTGATTTTTAAATTTTGTTGCTAAAAACTTTATGCATACTCACCTGAAGGAAGCTTAAAAGACCATTAACTTGGTTTCTTTTCTTGGATTGTCCTTTAACATATTTTATACTAATGAAAAATATTGTCTGAATACAACACCTTTTATACAATGCCTAACGTCATTGCAGTACTATCAGGCGTCTTTTTTGCTCTGCAAATGTATTTGAGCGTGCCGTCATTCACATGAAAATGTTTTTCAAAATCAAGGCTCTGGAGTATAGTCAGCCAAAGGGTGTACGTCCTGCTCATGACCCAACAAAATATTGCCATGTCCCATTGATGAGGCCTGTGCATCCTGTTGGGAATCATGGTACTAGAAGATCGAGATAGGGCTCATTTGGATGAAAAGTAAAAGTTCTATGGCCTTTTTAAGTGACCGAAAAATGGGAGGACAACTAGACCTCCTCCTACGCCCTTTTTGCCGAAAGTCGTTTAATCACAATTTTGAGATCGACCATTTTGTTCAACATAGTCAAAAGATCCAATAATTATTTTATTTTAATTTATTTATTTATTTATTACCCGTTAAAAAAAGGTACAAAAGACGGAATATCACTAAAAAAGAAAAAACACACACAAAAAATAAATTACAAGACAAAACACATAATCGAACAAATTACAAAGACGAGAAACAAAAACTCAGTTGTAAGCTGCAGTGCCGGTATATAAAAATTTTTACTTTTAAAACTCCCAACTATTGAAGAAACATAAGTAATATGATTGATAACTTCAATTCAACTAACCTACAGCAAAATACTTTATAACTTCAATTCATAGTCAACGGACTCAATCAACTAGTCTAAATATGATACGAGACGGTAAAAAGACTAAATATGACAAGAGATGTGCAAATAAAATTAAATGGACAGGGATTTACTGCCTTAGCAAACGGTACCAAGGGTTGGAAGAGACTTTCTCGTTGTACCGTTTAATTTGTTCAATTATAGCTACCGTTGGGTCCGCAATTTTAAAATTTTTAACAAGGCGCGAATTTCTTGTCCACGACAGGAGCCGCAACAAGAACTTCGCATACTTAAAAAACGTGGATCTGAGCTTTCTTTTCTCTGGCTCGGGAAAAATTCTCCAAAACGGGCTTATATACAGGAAATGGGGAAGGGATACTGCGTTATAAAGTCGAGCCAGAATTAAATGGTTGAAACGAATTTTAGATGAGACTACTCTACTGTAAGCAAAGCCAGGCGTTTACGGAGATGATCAATAAGAAGGGAGCGGGTAGTTTTTAGATCCTTTCCAATTGGTAAACCAAGGTAAATAATTTTCGAGACAGGGGCTACAGACAGTTCTCCAAGCCTCAGAGACGAGACCTCTTCTTGGCGCCAGTTGAACAGACGAATATCCGACTTCTGTGGGTTAAATCCAAGACCAATGCGACTGTAATTTGATTGTAGTGTGGAGAAGGTGGTCTCTGTACCTGCGACTGTGCGGCTGGGGTTCAGAATCTCATAGGCGTAAGCTATCATTGTAACGTCTATGCCACGAGCTATGCATGTTGTCTCGATAGTAGACTGTGGTTCAATAATACAATTATTAAAGGCACAATGAGATGTGAATTATCCTTGTCGAGCACCCTTTTTTACCTGGACCACAGGATTCCCACGGTAGTACAGCATCACGTCTGGTGTATATTCAGTGAGGGATCGACCATGGCCAGGAAGTAGGAGTTCAGCCTGTAGGTGGTCGTAAATATCTTTAATGGGTAGTAGGATGTCCTTCTGTACACCTCTCTTTCCCATATCCAGAATGAGTTGGTCATGGAGAAGTGAGTCGTAGGCACGGCAGATGTCATTCAGACCTATAACAATGGACTCTTTTGATTCATCAGCGTCAATCAAGACTGAAGCCAAAGTAGAAATGGCATGGCCGCAACCAAGACCCCTCTGGAACCCAAACTAAGAGGGAGGCGGAGTCCAGCATTTTTCCTGGATTTCATCAATGACCAAAAGTTCGAAGATTTTACGAAGCGTTGGTGCTACTGTGATCGATCTGAAAGAAGCACAATCCGAAGTACGTCTTACTTTCTTCAGGACTGGCCTAAGTGACCCAGTGCCGAATGTTAATGTTACGAGTCCAGCAGTGAAGATCATGTGAATGAGAAGATTTAGGTGGCCCATGAAAGTTGGTCTGCAATGGCTAAGGTGAAGGGCGGATACACGGTCAATGCCAGCCGACTTCTTCTTTTTCAACCGTCGGACCGCGGACGCAACCTGTGATTGGGTAACTATAAAATCTGTATCTGGAATTGATGAGATTGTCTTTGAGGATGACCTGAGCCTCCACAGTCCCTGGAGGAAGGGCTGTAAAGTATAACATTTGCTAATTGCTTACATATCGTTTTTTTTTTGTTTTTTTTTTTTTTGGGGGGGGGGGGGTGAGTATAAAGACATTCTTTTTTTAGGGGGGGGGGGTGGATTTTCTGGAGATTGACTTTCTACGCTTTGATTTTTCCATTGGGAGGGTAGTTTCAAGGGGTAAACTTTCCAGGGGACATTTTACATGGAAGAATTTGCCAGAATTCATTTGCGAAATTCGTTTCATTGGTCTTACTTTCTTGTTGGTGACTCCATCTAGTGTAGAGATTTTCTTGGAGAAATTTTCAGCCAATTTGGAATTCTCAGAGGAATTTCTACGTAAGGGGGGGGGGGTTCTCGAAAGAAATTTCCATGGGGCAATTATGACCAGGAGAAATTCTCGATGGGGGGATTTTCCCCAAGAGAAACTATCTATTGAGAATAGGAAGGATTTCCGAGAAAAAGTTTTTACACAGGGGGGATTCCGCCATAGCATTTGAAAACGATCAGAAATTGAATAAAAACATACTTTTTTTCAAATGAGAGTTTCCTAAGAAGAATTCTTCAGACAGAATCATCGATAAGAAATTTTCTGGGGGGAATTTGCAGCGAGGATGGCATTGATCGGGTGTAATTTCCGGGGGATGGGAGAAGGATTTTACGTGGGAGGAACTTTTCTTGGAGGAAGCTTTTGTGAGGGGAACTTCTATGGAGGGGAGATGGATTTCCTGGGATTATTTGAAAAAAACTCAGAAATTACATAAAAACCTGTTTTTTCTTACTGAAACTGAGGAGCAACAATAAAAGTTAAAAAGAACAGAAATCCTTCCGTAGATAGTGGGGATGTTCCCTCCTCAATATCCCATTCTTTATGCTTGCACAAAATTTCGCAGTGTATCAAGGGAATTCATAAAATAACACACTTCCATGCTCAATTTTGGGCCTAATAAAGAGCGTAAAAATTAACCAGATTTTTTGAAGTGGAACCCCATTTCTCGGCCACCCATCTTTCCAGTAGAATATATTTTTTAAAAGTTCTCATTTATAAATAAAATATATGTTTATGTGTTTCCCTTTTGATTCTAGAATAAGTTCAAGAAATTTAACATAGTTGACTAGAGACCGAACTTCGAACCTCGCCAGAGAAATGAAATTAATGATGGGGTTTTGAAAACATTTCATGCAAAATCTGTCAAAAATAGAACTATGGAATAAAACTCCTGTAAAAGTGATATATAAATAAGAGCCAGTCCTTTCTTTTAAAGGCGAGAGACAACTCAAAATGTGATAAAAAATTCAATAGAAAGTGCACTTCTCTGAGAACCCTCTTGGAAAATCAAGAAAATCTTTCCAGAGGAAAGAAAAATGATTATATATCCAAGCTTACTTCGAGATTTCATTGCAAATCTTTCTAGGGATTGAAATGTGTTTTTGTTAAAGTTTCATTAAAAATGAATTATTTCCTCCGTTGAATAAGATCAAAATTTAGAATAAGTATCTTTTTATTACTCTTGTCACAATTACTGCCAAATAATTTTTAGTAGGTGAGAGATAGATCAAAAGCTGTAAAAATCCTTTTCAATACATAATCCAGCTGTAAAGTTTTCTGGCTAATGAAATGATGAAATCTCTTAGCAATACGTGCACTCTTAGTTAGTATCAATAAACTTTAAGATTATAGCTATGGCCCAGGTAAAATCTCCTCCTAAAAATGTATTATCTGTCTCAGCAAATTAAACACTCGATTAACTAAGATTACGGAAGACTGTATGGACACATGGAAGACTGTATTATATACGGTCTTCCATGGCGCCGAGTTGGATTAAGCATTGCTTATTATGTGCATGGACGCTAGAGCGAAGTTGAAACTTAAACGAATAAAAACTATTGCTTCACAGTTAACTTAACATATATCAATAAAACTAGTACAAATAAACCAAGTAATTATATTAAATAACTAGTGCTTTACTGAAAACACATAATAATATAGGGGCTTTGGTACAGTAAAAGCAAACCGATTAAGGACACTTGTTACAGTATAAATATAGAATTTTAGGATTGTTGCTTTTTTTTTTTCGTTTAATTTGGTATCACTTCTGCCCAATGGATCAGTCAAATGATTAGCTGTCGTTTTGGTTATGAAAAGGATATTTCATGATTAGTTAGGAGACAAGTCCGAAGCGAAGTCATCTTGATAATATTAGGACTATAAATTAGCTTTAGAATTTGTAAAATAACTTGAAATTCTCCGTTGCATAGAGAGAAATAACCGGATTTCCAGAGTTCATATTATGGCTTATTTGAGCTTTATTTCGAGTGATACTAAAACGTATTTCCTACAATCTAAAATTGTATATTAGTCACTATCGGTATTATAACTGGTGAAACCAAAATGTTACCTGTAAAATCAATCCGTTATTTATGTATGCTATTCAATGACTTTGCGGTTATTAAAAAAATAGATACTTACGTTTTACAGCGATCACACCAAAGAAGTGAAGTTAGGTTAATTTTAATGCAATATACTAAAATATGATGAAAGTATAATACTTTAGTAACAAAATTATGGAAACTACAACAGATAATTATGGGAAGCAGGCCCCCCAGAACGCATTATATTAAATACCTAACACTTGCACTATTAGCAGCAGTAGCATCAACATATTGCCTTTTCGTCAGTTGACCATCCTCCTCATCAAGCCCTGGAAATTTCAACTTAATACAATTAGCCATTGCTATGATATGCCCTTTTAATAACCTGTATATCCATAGAATGTTTTAATTTAGTGGAACTTCCTCCTCAACACTTCCTGAAATTTCCTTTCTTAATACTCTTAGCGTTACTAGGAGTTTCAATATAAGTAGTAGTTGTATAAGTAGTAGTAGTAGTAGTAGCAGTTTTAGTAGTAGCGTGCACATATTGCGTTTTGGTCAACTGATGTCCCTCTTTAAGCATTCCCTGAAAGTTTCAACTTAACACCCATATCAATTTCTGTGATAGTCCCTTTCGACAATCTGCATGTACATAGAGTGTTTTTATTTAGTTCAAATTTCCTCTCTATATTCTCTCGAATTTTCACCTTCATATCCTTAGTCTTAATAATACCAGTGTCATAGTGCTTGTGGTAGTAGAGTACTACCGGTAGTAGGAGCAATAGTAGCAGTAGCGGTAGCGGTGTTGTATTAGTAGTAGTCGTAACAGTAGTAGCAGCAGTATTAATAGCAGTTGTAGTATGCGTATGTTACTTTTTGGACAGTCGAACATTCCCTCGTCATGCCCTGGAAGTTTCAGCTTGATACAGTAAGCACGTTGTATGTTTTGATTTATTTCAACATTTCCTCCAATTTTAACTTCAATACCGTCAGCCTTGGTAGCACTCGTTACAGAAGCAGCTGTTGTAGGAGTGGTAGTAGTTGTTGTAGTAGTAGCAGTAGTTGTAGTAATAGTAGTTGTAGTAGCAGTAGTAGTAGTAATAGCGTTCAAATATTGCGTTTTTGGTCCATTGATTACCTCCCCCCCTTATCATTTACAGGAAGTTCCAAATTAATACACTCAGTCATTCCTGAGCTACTCCTTTTTGGTAACCCATATGCACATAGCGTGCTTTGATTTACTTCAGCACTTCCCTCAAAATTCTCCGAGAGGTTCGTCTGAATACCCTTCGTCTTTTTGGACACTAAAGATCAAACATGCCCATTTTTTTCAATAACGTATACTAGGCCTACTAACTAACAACCCTTGCCTTGAGGGCTGTGGGGGGGGTTACTTACCAAGAGACCTATTTACTTAAACTTAACCTTTCTGCTATGCTAAGCAAAATGGCTATCTCAAAATTTTGATTTGATCTACTCGGGGAATTGATAGGAATAGGAGGGGGCCTGGTGGCCCTCAAATTACTTTTGACTCTTAATAAAGGCACTAGAACTTTCAGTATCCAATCGAATGAGCTCCTATCGAAGTTTCTACTGCAACTCCTTCTATGTAACTGGCTTGGTGAAAAACAAAATAATAGTGCATTTTTATTATGTAGATAAGTAAGTACAGTATTTAGGATTATTTCAAAGTAGTTTTCAGGAGTATTGATAAGAAATTTCCGCTGGTAAATAAGAAGGAGCATGATGTTACTGTAAGAGCTTTAAGTAGTTACTGTAAGAGCTTTAAGCCTATTTTGTCAAAATCCTGGGAGGGGGAATTTGGAGCCAATTTTCCCTCATCAAGTGAAAAGGAGAGGGGGAACTGGAAGATGAGCCATATATTACCATAAAGGCAAATATACACTTAAGAAAACTGACCTGTTTCTGTGGATGCTTGAATTATGTAGACTTATCTCAGTTTTGACAATTTTTTGAACAAACAAAATTTCAGCTTGGGGGGAAACTGGGATCTGGGGTGAGGGTTTGCCCCCTCTGCCAAATAGCAAGTTGCGCCCCTGTCTTCAAGGAATCGAAATGAAATTTGCGAAGGAATCAATTAGTAGGGCTATATTTGGAAAGACCATGAAAAACTACATTGAATTCTGTGTTTAGTGTCTCCTAAACCAAGTATAATGGAAAACTGTAAAGTAAGTAATTTATACTAATTAAATTAATTTAAGGTAAGCAATATAAAACTAATAAATTTGATTAAATTTCTTTGATACTAAGATTTCTGCCGCTAGCACCTGGGACGTGTCACTCATCTTTTGAAAATTCGGGTTTGTCCTAGTCTTATTTAATTTTCGCCGGAATTTTCAGATGACGTATTGTAATAAGTGTTTCCAAATGCCCTCTGGATGTATACCGCATTTGCCGGCATTAAATGCTCCAAAACAATTTTTTTGGCAATCGCTAAGAGCTAAGTTTCGGTAACTTACAATTTTCCCTTTTAGTGTCCAAATTGCGGCTGCCGTATCCGAAGCTTCTGATTTTTGTGGAGAAATATTTAGCGGGCAATAGGTTGCCTGGTTTTAATGGATAACGAAGGAAAACACCGATTTAAAGTCGACGCAGTTCAGGTATCGTTTTTTGTCCTTCTTTTAAAATATAGCTCAACCTAATTGTTCTGCATTTTTTACATTTACGTATAGTACTTGCTAATTATACGGAACAGACTCAAGAATTTTGCTCTCTAAGATCTGATAAAAACCGGTTTGCCTCTCTGCAATCGGTTATGATTGGCTTATTTTGAGTATGAAAAGATACGATGTACATATATTTTAATTAAATATTTAATATAGAGGTGGTTTGGGACCAGGTTAGGTATTTAATATAGTACGTTCTGGGCGGCCTGTTTTCCATAATTCTTTGTCGTAGTTTCGATAATTGTGTTTCTAAAGTATTATATTATTATCATATTTTGGTATATTTCATTCGGATTAACCTAACTTCACTTCTTGGTGTGTTCTGTATAATTAATTAGCACCTTGCTCGTCATAAACATGACAGTTGTTTGCGACTCGTCGACTCTGCAGCCAGATTAACTGTAGAATGTAGGTAGACAGGATAAAAGGGAAAAATAGGACTCAATGGTAACCGAAACTCTAGAAAACGGGATTTTGATACCAATAGATACATCAAAAGAATCAGATTTTAATGCTGGTTTCAAATATCTAAGTTTCATCAAGTTTAGTCGTACCCATCAAAAGGGTCTGAGAAAATTTGGCTGATTTTCGAAAAAAGGGGGAAAGACCCCCTAAAAGCTATAGAACCTCAATGAAAATCACACCATCATATTCAGCGTATCAGTGAACCCTACCGTACAGGTTTCAAGCTCCTATCTACAAAAATGTGGAATTTTGCATTTTTTTGCCAGAAGAAAGATCAGGGATGCGTGTTTTTTTTTTTTTTTTTTTCTTTTTTTCCCAGGGGTGATCGTATCGACCCAATGGTTCTAGAATATCACAGGAGGGCTCATTGGAACGGAAATTAAAAGTTCTAGTGCTCTTTTTAAGTGACAAAAAGAAAAAAAAATCGAGGGCAACTAGGCTCCCACGCTCATTTCTTTCCCAAAGTCGCCCGATCAATTGAAAAACTTGTTTTTTTTCGTATTTAATTCCATAAAGGCACATAGGAGCTCGTTCTGGAGAAGGTGGCAGAGCACCTTTTCCAAACAAAATACATGGTTAAACTGGGCATTTCGTGGGTTAGGGGAGGGCCAGATATGAAAATCCTCTTCCTTTCCTGTAGACGTGCAGTGCTAATAATGCATAGGAATTTTAGGTTGATCCCCTGGTCCCGATTAGTCATCAAGAATGTTCGATATGTGTGTAATCAAACAGTTCGTGGTAACAAACTGTAAAGGAACGACCCGGCTCAATAGTAACCGAAACTCTAAAAGCTGGAGTTTTGATACCACTAAATATATCAAAACAATCGGGTTTTTATGCTGATTTCAAATATGTAAGTTTCATTAAGTTTAGTATTACCCACAAAAATTTATGAGCCTGAGAATATTTGCCTGATTTTCGAAAAAGGGGACTCCCCCCCTAAAAGTCATATAATATGACTTTAAATTTGCCCACTGTTTACATATAGTATTTTGTTATTGGGAAGTGTGCATACATTTTTTTGGGGGGGGGATTTCTGCTCGTGGGATTTTCCACGGGGATAATTTTCCGTGGAGAAGTTTCCAGGGGGTGAATTTTCAGGGGAAATCTCACACTAGGAGAATTTGCTAGAATTCCTATACGACATTCTTCTTATGCCTTGCTTACTCAATTTATGCGTGAAGATGTTAAGGGTAATGGTCCGGGGTAAATTTTCACCAGGATTGAATTGTCTAGAGAATAAATCCTAAAACTTTGAATAACTACGGATCATTTTGGATAAAGAATATTCCGAAGCTAGGGAAAACTAAAAAATCTTCAGTTATTGGATGTTTGTTGTGGTGATCGGTTGTGTACACTAAGATGGCGACACTTCAGCAATATTTTATGAATCTTTGTCAATTTGCTGTTTGCTGACTTCTCAACCCCTGGTTATAAAGAAAAAGGAAAAGTACCAGAGTGTTAAACAGCAACAATGACATCTAAAAATGGTATCCCAACTAGTTTAACTACTAAACTTAAAAAACGAATAATTTTTGTTGTCATCCAGAATAAGCTTGTTCAATGATATTTAATAAATGAAGCTCCTATTTTAAATCTCGGGTTTCTTTCTTTTCGCTGTTTGCTTTCTTTTAAATCTTATGTTTTTATTTCTGTATAAAAAATCTGCAACAGCTTGCCCTCCTTGCACACTGCGCTGACAGCTCAAGAGGCTGGTCACCAGACCCTTTTGCCGGATTGCCGCTGCTGACCAAAACAGAATCAAGCAAAGCCAGTCTGATTTGCTAAAAACAAGAAAACGAGGATAGTGTAGTCACTAGGATGGTTCCTAGAGAAAAGGACGCCACTAATAGTTTGAAAATTTTTCAAAAATGTCACAATGTAATTCAGTATAACCCACAGGCTATATCCATATATGATATAGTCTATGAATTTTAAATGTTCTTGTATTTACCTTTCAAACGTGAATCTCACCAATCAGTTATGAATTTCCTGGGCCTTTAGGTTCAAAGAACTTTATTGACCCTTAACTATCAAACAGTTCGTGGTAACGAAGTGTAAGTAAGGAGCGACCCGGCTCAATAGTAACCGAAACTCTAAAAAAGGAATTTTGATACCAATAAATACATCAAAAGAATCAGATTTTTATGCTAATTTCAAATATATAAGTGTCATAAAGTCTTAAATATATAACAAAGTCATAAATATATAAGTGTCATTTAGTCTTACCCATCAACAGTTACGCGCCTGAGAAAATTTGTCTTATTTTCGAAAAAAAAGGGGAAACACCCCCTATAGGTCATAGAAGCTTAATGAAAATCATACCATCAAATTCAGCGTATCAGAGAACCCTACTACAGATGTTTCAACCTCCTATCTGCAAAAATGTTGTGTTTTGTTTTTTTGTCACAACAAACATCTCGGATACGTGTTTTTTTTTTTTTTTTTTTTTTTTCTTTTGTTGTTGTTTTTTGTAGGGGTGATCGTATAGACCCAGTGGTCCTAGACAGAAAAAATATAAATACGACAAACGGGTCTATGGCCAGTAAATGAAAACGAAAAACAAAAACGAATATTTCGCCCGTATCAAACAAGGCGTCTTCAGCGTAGACAAAAAAAAAAAAAAACAACTAAAAAATGTACATAAAACTCACAAAAGTAACCTCACAAAAGTAACTGGATTAAATCTTTTAAAATACCAAATGAACAAGGAATAAGTTATTGCGACATAATTTTATGCATAACTTTTGAAGCTGCTATTCGCTTAGGTTTATTATTTGAACTAACCCCTGGGACATTTTGCAATACCTTATTTTTATTATTAAGTATGGGTTCCTTTTTTAAAATACTATCATAAATAGGATCAATATTTATATTCCCAGTGTCTCTATTAATTGGTAAACCTGCAAAAACACGTTTTTTAACCACTAGCTCAAAGAAAGAAAATAAAATGATTACATGACCACTCTGCAAAAACAAAACAAACACTACTTGACTGTCCTATATAAAAAAAAAGTAAAAAAAAGCACTAATCCCTATAAAGGCTCCATGACCTTTAAAGGAGGGAGAAGGCATACGTGTTATTTAACCAGTAGCTCAAAGAAAGAAAATAAAATTATTAAATTATTACTCTGAAAAAACAAAACAAAAACTGCCAGACAGTCCTAGATAAAAAAAGAAAGTAAAAAAAAAATCACTAATCTCTATAAAGGCTCCATGACCTATAAAGGAGGGAGAAGGCATACGTGTTATTTAACCAGTAGCTCAAAGAAAGAAAAGAAAATGATTACATTATTACTCTGCAAAAACAAGACAAACACTGCCAGACAGTCCTAGATAAAAAAAGAAAGTAAAAAAAAAATCACTAATCTCTATAAAGGCTCCATGACCTCTAAAGGAGGGAGAAGGCATACGTGTTATTTAACCAGTAGCTCAAAGAAAGAAAAGAAAATGATTACATGATTACTCTGCAAAAACAAGACAAACACTGCTAGACAGTCCTAGATAAATAAAGAAAGTAAAAAAAAAAATCACTAATCTCTATAAAGGCTCCATGACCTCTAAAGGAGGGAGAAGGCATACGTGTTATTTAACCACTAGCTAAAAGAAAGAAAGAAAATGATTACATGATTACTCTGACAAAACAAAACAAACACTGCTAGACAGTCTTAGATAAAAAAAAGAAAGTAAAAAAAAATCACTAATCTCTATAAAGGCTCCATGACCTCTAAAGGAGGGAGAAGGCATACGTGTTATTTAACCACTAGCTCAAAGAAAGAAAAGAAAATGATTACATGATTACTCTGCAAAAACAAAACAAACACTGCTAGACAGTCTTAGATAAAAAAAAGAAATTAAAAAAAAATCACTAATCTCTATAAAGGCTCCATGACCTCTAAAGGAGGGAGAAGGCATACGTGTTATTTAACCACTAGCTCAAAGAAAGAAAAGAAAATGATTACATGATTACTCTGCAAAAACAAAACAAACACTGCTAGACAGTCCTAGATAAAAAAAGAAAGTAAAAAAAATCACTAATCTCTATAAAGGCTCCATGACCTCTAAAGGAGGGAGAAGGCATACGTGTTATTTAACCACTAGCTCAAGGAAAGAAAAGAAAATGATTACATGATTACTCTGCAAAAACAAGACCAATACTGCTAGACAGTCGTAGATAAAAAAAGAAAGTAAAAAAAATCACTAATCTCTATAAAG
>NC_142799.1:62410251-62429065 GCF_049724085.1 Artemia sp. Qi Xiang Cuo | reverse complement strand
TACGACTTAGTTAATTTTGAGGTTATCATCGCTAAAAATAATATATACGATTTAATAATTCTGACTTCATGCTCACCCCAATTCTCAAACAGAATACTTTTCAGATGGCATTGTTTGACCCTTTCATGGCTGCCTCAATACTAAGCAATACTTTTAAAAAAGGTATTATTCCTTATCATTTCTCTCATAGGGTCTGTCGTATCATCACTTAAAATATATACGACCTTATTAATTTCGAGTTTTAGCATGCCCCAATACTAAGTAATACTTTTAAAATAGGCTTTATTGTATCATTTCCCTTACATGAGCTATTGTATCATTGCTCAAAATATATAAGACTATTATTTTCGAATTTATGCATACCCTAATACTAAGCAATTATTTTCAAATGGCATCATTCTATCATTTCCCTCCTATAAGCTGTTGTATCTTTGCTTAAAATGAATACGTCTTTATTAATTTCAAGTCTATGCTAGCCCTAATACTAAGCAATATTTTTCAAAATTCATCTGACTATGCATGAGCTGTTATATCATCGCTTGCAATATATACGATTGCAATTAATTTTGACTTTGTGCATACCCCTAATACTAAACAGTACTTTTCAAAAGGTATTATTCTATAATTTCTCTCATAGAGTGTTTCGTATCATCACTTAAAATATATACGGCCTTATTAATTTCGAGTTTATGCATAAACTCCCAATACTAAGCAATACTTTTAAAAAAAGGCTTTATTGCATCATTTCTCTCAAATGAGCTGTTATATCATCGCTTAAAATATATGACTATTAATTTCGGACATATGCATACCCTAATGCTAAGCAATACTTTTCAAATTGCTTCATTCTAGTATTTGCCTCATATAAGCTGTTGTGGCTTTGCCTAAAATTTATACGACTTTATTAATTTCGAGTTCATGCATACCCTAATACTAAGCAATACTGTTATATCATCGCTTAAAATATATACGAATTAATTAATTTTGACTTAATGCTTACCCCAATACTAAACAGTTCTTTTCAAATGGGTTTATTCTATCATTTCCCTCACATGTCTGTCATATCATCGCTTATACAACCTTATTAATTACAACTTTTCGCATACCCCAATACTAAGCAACACATTTAAAAATGATTTATTGTATCATTTCCCTCATATGGCTGTGTTGTCATCGCTTAAAATATACATAATTTTCGTAATCTCGACTTTGTGCATACCCCAATACTGAGCAATACCTTTCAAAAGACTTTATTGTATAATTTCCCTCATACGGTTGTCTTATCACCGCTTAAAATATTTCTGACTTTATTAACTTTGACTTTATGGATATCCCCAAAACTAAGCAACACTTTTTAATAGGCTTTATTCTATCATTTCCCTCATAGGGCTATCGTATGATCGCCTAAAATATATACGACTTTATTGATTTTTACTTTATGCATACCCCCAATACTAAATAAAACTCTTCAAAAGGCATTATTCTATCATTTCCCTCACAGGGTCTGTCTTATAATCCCTTAAAATATGTACGACCTTATTAATTTGTAAGCTATAGACATCCTACTTCAAGTAATACTTTTACGCTATTGTAGAAAATAATTTCAAAGTACCAAGTGACATGATAGTTACACTATTGTAGAAAATAATTTCAAAGTATCAAGTCACATAATAGTTACACTATTTTAGAAAATAATTTCAAAGTACCAAGTCACATGATAGTTACGCTATGGTAAAAAATAATTTCAAAGTTCCAAGTCACATGATAGTTACGTTATTGTAGAAAATAATTTCAAAGTACCAAGTCACATGATAATTACGCTATTTTAGAAAATAATTTCAAAGTACCAAGTCACATGATAGTTACGCTATTATAGAAAATAATTTCAAAGTACCAAGTCACAAGATAGTTACGCTATTATAGAAAATAATTTCAAAGTACCCAGTCACATGATAATTACACTATTGTAGAAAATAATTTCAAAATACCAAGTCACATGATAGTTAAACTATTGTAGAAAATAATTTCAAAGTACCAAGTCACATGATAGTTACACTATTTTAGAAAATGATTTCAAAATACCAAGTCACATGATAGTTACGCTATTGTAAAAAATAATTTCAAAGTACCAAGTCACAAGATAGTTACGCTATTGAAGAAAATAATTTCAAAGTACCAAGTCACATGATAGTTACGCTATTGTAAAAAATAATTTCAAAATACCATGTTAGATACACTTTTGTTTAAGATAATTTCAAAGTACCATGTTACGAGATATTTACTCTATTGCTGAAAATAATTTCAAAGCAACAAGTCACAAGATATTTGCGCTATTGTGTAAAATAAAATCCAATAACCCTGTCACATTATACTTACGATATTATATAAAATACTTTCAAAGTACCAAGTCAGATGATTTTACGCTAATTGTAGAAAATAATATCAAAGTACCAAGTCACATGATAGTTACGCTATTGTAGAAAATAATTTCAAAGTACCAAGTCACATGATAGTTAAGATATTGGATAAAATAATTTCAAAGTACCAAGTCACATGATAGTTACGCTCTTTTAGAAAATAATTTAAAAGTACCAGGTCACATGATTGTTACGCTATTTTATAAAATAATTTAAAAGTACCATGAGACTTGATATTTACTCTTTTGTATAAAATAATTTCAAAGTACCAAGTAAAAATATAGATAAGTTTTTTTTTAAAATAATTTCGAAATACCATGTCACAAAATAGATACTCTATTGTAGAAAAAAATTTCATAGTAACAAGTAACATAATAGTTACGCTATTATAGAACATAATTTCAAAGTACCAAGTCACATGATAGTTACGCTATTATAGAAAATAATTTCAAAGTACCAAGTTTACATGAAAGTTACGCTATTGTATAAAATAATTTCAAAGTACCATGTCACATGATAGTTACGCTATTTTATAAAATAATTTCAAAGTACCAAGTCACATGATAGTTACGCTATTGTAGAAAATAATTTCAAAGTACCAAGTCACATGATATTTACGGTACTATATATAAGAATTTTAAAGCACAAAGTCAGATTATATTTAAGCTATTTTATAAAATAATTTCAAAGTACCAAGTCACATGATAGTTACTCTATTATATAAAATAATTTCAAAGTACCAAGTCACATGATAGTTACGCTATTGTAAAAAATAATTTCAAAGTACCAAGTCACATGATAGTTACACTATTGAAGAAAATAATTTCAAAGTACCAAGTCACATGATAGTTACGCTATTGTAGAAAATAATTTCAAAGTACAAATTCAAATGATAGTTACGCTTTTGTAGAATATAATTTAAAAGTACCAAGTCACATGATAGTTACTCTATTATAGAAAATAATTTCAAAGTACCAAGTCACATTATAGTTACGCTATTTTAGAAAATAATTTCAAATTACCAAGTCACATTATATTTACGATATTTTATAAAGTAATTTAAAAGTACCAAGTCACATGATAGTTACGCTATTGTAGAAAATAATTTCAAAGTACCAAGTCGCATGATAGTTACACTATTGTAGAAAATAATTTCAAACTACCAATTGACATGATAGTTTTGCTAATGTAGAAAATAATTTCAAAGTATCAAATAACATGATAGTTAATCTATTTTATAAAATAGTTTCAAAGTAAACTGTCACATGATAGTTAAGCTATTATAGAAAATAAATTCAAAATACCATGTCACATGATAGTTACGTAATTGTAGAAAATAATTTCAAAGTACCAAGTCACATGATAGTTATGCTATTATAAAAAATAATTTCATATCATCAAGTCAGGTCATAGTTACGTGATTGTATAAAATAATATCAAAGTAACATGTGGTAAGAGAGCTACGCTATTGTATAAAATAATACAAATGTATCCACCCAAAGTACAGTTACGAGAGTGTATGAATTGAAATAAAAGTACATAGTCACATAATAGCTACGCTATTATAGAAAATGATTTCAAAGTACCAAGTCACATGATAGTTACGCTATTTTAGAAAATGATTTCAAAATACCAAGTCACATGATAGTTACGCTATTGTAAAAAATAATTTCAAAGTTCCAAGTCACATGATAGTTACGTAATTGTAGAAAATAATTTCAAAATACCAAGTCACATGATAGTTACGCTTTTGTAGAAAATAATTTCAAAGTACCAAGTCACATGATAGTTACGCTATTATAGAAAATAATTTCAAAGTACCAAGTCACATGATAGTTACGCTCTTATAGAAAATAATTTCAAAGTACCCAGTCACATGATAGTTACACTATTGTAGAAAATAATTTCAAAATACCAAGTCACATGATAGTTACACTATTGTAGAAAATAATTTCAAAGTATCAAGTCACATAATAGTTACACTATTTTAGAAAATGATTTCAAAATACCAAGTCACATGATAGTTACGCTATTGTAAAAAATAATTTCAAAGTTCCAAGTCACATGATAGTTACGCTATTGTAGAAAATAATTTCAAAGTACCAAGTCACATGATAGTTACGTTATTATATAAAATAATTTCAAAGTACCAAGTCACATGATAGTTACGCTTTTGTAGAAAATAATTTCAAAATACCAAGTCACAGGATAGTTACGCTATTATAGAAAATAATTTCAAAGTACCAAGTCACAAGATAGTTACGCTTCTATAGAAAATAATTTCAAAGTACCAAGTCATATGACAGTTACGCTATTGTATAAAATAATTTCAAAGTACCATTTCACATGATAGTTACGCTATTGTAGAAAATAATTTCAAAGTACCCAGTAACATGATAGTTACGCTATTGTAGAAAATAATTTCAAAGTATCTAGTGACATGATAGTTACGCTATTGTAGAAAATACTTTCAAAGTACTTAGTCATATAATTGTTATACTATTATAGAATATAATTTCAAAGTACCAAGTCAAATTACAGTTACGTTCATGTAGAAAATAATTATAAATTAAAATCTCACATGATATTTACGCTTTTATATAAAATAATATAAAAGTACAAAGACACATTATAGTTAAGATTGTGTAAACAATATTATCAATTTAATAAGTCATGTGATAGTTACGTTATTATAGAGAATAATTTACAAGAACCAAGTCAAAAGATAGTTACGCTATTGTATAAAATAATTTCATAGTATCAAGTCAAATGATATTTACGCTATTATATAAAATAATTTCAAAGTACCAAGTCAGATGATAGTTACTCTATTGTAGTAAATAATTTCAAAGTACCAAGTCACATGATAGTTACGCTATTGTAGAAAATAATTTCAAAGTACCAAGTCACATGATATTTACGCTTTTGTAGAAAATAATTCCAAATTACCAAGTCACATGATAGTTACGCTATTATAGAAAATAATTTCAAAGTACCAAGTCACAAGATAGTTACGCTATTATAGAAAATAACTTCAAAGAACCAAGTCACATGATAGCTACGCTATTATAGAAAATTATTTAAAAGTACCAAGTCTCATGATAGTTACGTTATTATAGAAAATAATTTCAAAGTACTAAGTCACACGATAGTTACATTTTTGTATAAAATAATTTCAAAGTACCAAGTAACATGATAGTTACACTTTTGTATAAAATAATTTCAAATTACCCTGTCAAATGATAGTAAAAATTGTGTAGAAAATAATATAAATTAACAAAGAAAAAATATAGAAAATCTAAAATATAAAATAATATCAAAGTAACAACTCACATGATAGTTACGCTATTATAGAAAATAATTTCAAAGTACCAAGTCATATGATAGTTAAGTTATTATAGAAATAATTTCAAAGCACCAAGTCATTTGATAGTTACGCTATTATACAAAGAAATTTCAAAGTACCAAGTCACATGATATTTACACTATTATAGAAAATAATTTCAAAGTACCAAGTGAAATGATAGTTACGCTATTGTAGAAAATTATTTCAAAGTACAAAGTCACATGATAGTTACGCTTTTATAGAAAATAATTTCAAAGTACAAAGTCACATAATAGTTACTCTATTATAGAAAATAATTTTAAAGAACCAATACACATGATAGTTAAGCACTTTTAGAAAATAATTTAAAAGAAAAAAATCACATGATAGTTATGCTATTGTAGAAAATAATTTCAAAGTACCAAGTCACATGATAGTTACGCTATTATAGAGAATAATTTCAAAGTAACAAGTCACATGATAGTTACGCTATTTTATAAAATAATTTCGAAGTACCAAGTCACATGATATTTACGCTATTGTAGAAAATAATTTCAAAGTAGCAAGTCACATGATAGTTAAGCTATTGTAGATAATAATTTCAAAGTACCAAGTCACATGATAGTTACGCTATTTTATAAAATAATTTCAAACTACCAAGTTACATTTTAGTTACGCTATTGTAGAAAATACTTCCAATGTACCAAGTCACATGTTAGTTACGCTATTATAGAAAATAATTTCAAAGTACCAAGTCACATGATAGTTACGCTATTATAGAAAATAATTTCAAAGTACCAAGTCACATGATAGATACGCTAATATAGAAAATTATTTCAAAGTACCAAGTCGCATGATAGTTACGTTATTATAGAAAATAATTTCAAAGTACCAAGTCACACGATAGTTACGCTATTGTAGAAAATGATTTCAAAGTACCAAATCGCGGGATAGTTACGCTATTATAGAAAATAATTTCAAATTACCAAGTCACATTATAGTTAAGCTTTTATAGAAAATAATTTAAAAGTACCAAGTCACATGATAGTTACGCTATTATAGAAAATAATATCAAAGTACCAAGTCACATGATAGTTACGCTATTGTTGAAAATAATTTCAAAGTACCAAGTCACATGATAGTTAAGTTATTATAGAAATAATTTCAAAGTACCAAGTCACATAATAGTTACGCTATTATAGAAAATAATTTCAAAGTACCAAGTCACATGATAGTTACACTATTGTAGAAAATAATTTCAAAGTACCAAGTCACATGATATTTACGCTCTTATAGAAAATAATTGCAAAGTACCAAGTCACATGATAGTAACGTCATTATAGAAAATAATATCAAAGTACAAAGTCACATGATAGTTACACTATTGTAGAAAATGATTTCAAAGTACCAAGTCACATGATAGTTAGAATATTATAGAAAATAATTTCAAAGTACCAAGTCACATGATAGTTACGCTATTATAGAAAATAATTTCAAAGTACCATGTCACATGAAAGTTACGCTATTGTATAAAATAATTTCAAAGTACCAAGTCACATGATAGTTACGTTACTGTAGAAAATAATTTCAAAATACCAAGTCACATGATAGTTACGCTATTATAGAAAATAATTTCAAAGTGCCAAGTCACATGATAGTTACACGAATATAGAAAGTAATTTCAAACACAAAGAGACGACACACGCACAGAGACGACACACACACAGAGACGACACGCATAGAGGGACAACACACACACACACACACAGACGACAAACACACAGAGACAACACACACACAAAGAGACGACACACATAGATACGAAAAACACTTAGAGACGACACACGCAAAGAGACTACTCACACACAGATACGACACACAGAGAAGACACACAAACACAGAGACGACAAACAAACAGAGATAACACACACAAAGAGACGACACACACACTGATACGAAACAAACATAGAGACGACACATACACAGAGGCGACACACACACACATAGAGACGACAAACATACAGAGAAGACACAAAAACAGAGACGACACACACACACAAAGACAACAAACAGAGCGACATCACACGCACAGAGACGGCACACACACAGAGACGACAAACGCACACAGACGACACACATACAGAGAGAAGAGACATTCACAGAGACGACGCAAACACAGAGGTGAAAGACACACAGAGATGACACACACACACACACATACACACAGACACTAAAAAAACCCATAGAGACAAAACACGCACAGAGACGATACACACCCAGAGACAACACACACACACACAGAGACGAGACACACACACACACACAGAAATGACAAACACACATAGAGACGACACACACAAAGAGACGACACACACACACACAGATACGAAACACACATAGAGACGACACACGCATAGAGACAACACACACACACACTGAGACAACACCCACACAGAGACGACACACACACAGAGACGACACACACACACAGACGACACACTCAAAGTGACGACTTACACATAGAGACGATACAAGCACAGAGACGATAAAAAAATAGAGACGACACACATAGAGAGACAACACAGACACACACACAGAGACGACAAACACACAGAGACATCACACACAGAGAGACGACACACACACACGGATACGAAACACACAAAGAGACGACACACGCACAGAGACGACAACCATACGGAGAAGACACAAACAAAGAGACGACACACATACAGAGATGACACACACATAGAGACGACACACGCACAGACACGACACACAAACAGAGTCATAGTGAGAGAGATATCCAAAAAATTGGGTTGATCTAGGTTCACTTAGAGTGGCGCGCCACTGTGTCTAGTTCGTCTCTGTGCGTGTATTGTCTCTATGTGTAAGTCGTCTCTTTGAGTGTGTCGTCTGTGTGTGTGTTAGTCGTCTCTGTGTGTGTGTCGTCTCTCTGTGTGTGTCGACTCTGTGTGGGTGTTGTCTCAGTGTCTGTGTGTTGTCTCTATGCGTGTGTCGTCTCTATGTGTGTTTCGTATCTCTGTGTGTGTGTCGTCTCTTTGTGTGTGTTGTCTCTATGTGTGTCTGTCAGTTCTGTGTGTGTGTGTGTCTCGTCTCTGTGTGTGTATGTGTTGTCTCTGTGTGTGTCTCGTCTCTGTGCGTGTGTCGTCTCTATGGGTGTTTGGTCTCTGTGTGTGTGTGTGTCATCTCTGTGTGTGTGTCGTCTCTGTGTGTGCGTCGTCTCTGTGCGTGTGTCTTCTCTCTGTGTGTGTATCGTCTCTGTGTGTGTGTCGTCTCTGTGCGTGTGTCGTCTCTGTGCGTGTGTTGTTGCTGTGTTTTTTGTCTTTGTGTGTGTGTGTCGTCTCTGTTTTTGTGTCTTCTCTGTAGGTTTGTCGTCTCTATGTGTGTGTGTGTCGCCTCTGTGTATATGTCGTCTCTTTGTGTGTTTCGTATCTGTGTGTGTGTCGTCTCTTTGTGTGTGTGGTTTCTGTGTTTGTGTCGTCTCTGTGTTTGTGTGTGTCGTCTCTCTATATGTGTAGTGTCTGTTTGTGAGTCGTCTCTGTGAGTGTATCGTCTCTATGTTTGTTTAGTATCTGTATGTGTCTTCTCTTTTTGTGTGTGTTGTCTCTGTGTGTTTGTCGTCTCTGTGTGTGTGTGTGTTGTCCCTCTATGCGTGTCGTCTCTGTGTGTTTGTCGTCTCTGTGCGTGTGTCGTCTCTTTGTGTTTGAAATTACTTTCTACAATAGTGTAACGATCATGTGACTTGGTACTTTGACATTATTTTCTACAATAGCGTAACTATCATGTGACTTGGTACTTTGAAATTATTTTCTATAATAGCGTAAATATATTGCGACTTGGTACTTTGATATTATTTTCTACAATAGAGTAACTATCATGTGACTTGGTACTTTGAAATTATTTTATACAATAGCGTAACTATCATGTGACTTGGTACTTTGAAATGATTTTCTACAATAGCGTAACTATCATGTGACTTGGTACTTTGAAATTATTTTCTATAATAGTGTAACTATCATGTGACTTGGTACTTTGAAATTATGTTCTATAATAGCGTAACTATCATGTGACTTGGTACTCGCAACTCCCCCCTCCACTATCAGACTATAAGTACTCTAATACACCCCGCTCCCATCACTCCACCACTTATGTATTATATGGAACACATTGAGGAAGTAAAGCTATCCGTTATTACAATTCTTTTCTTGTCATCTACACCCCTTTAGTATCAACTTCTTCGTATAGTATAACGTTAAACTATTTTAAATTGACAACACTGTCCAAACATCACTTGTGTATTATACAGTACACAATCAACCCATCTCCCTCCAAAATACTTTTCATTCATTTCTTGTTAATTTTTTTTATTTATAAACTATTTCAGATTAGAAACACATCGAAGTATATCTTAAATTGACAACACTGTCCAGACATCACTTGTGTATTATACAGTACACAATCAACCCATCTCCCCCCAAAATACTTTTCAGCCATTTCTTGTTAATTTTTTTTATTTCTTAACTATTTTAAATTGACAACACATCGAAGTATATTTCAAATTGACAACACAGTCCAAACATCACTTGTGTATTATACAGTCCACAATCAACCCATCTCCCTCCAAAACACTTTTCAGGCAATTAATTTTCAATTTTTTTATTTCTTATCTATTTTATATTGACAAAAGATCTAATTACATTTTAAATTGACAACACCGTCCAAACGTCACTTGTCTATTATATAGAAAGCAATTATCCCATCTCCCCCAAAATACTTTTCAGCCATTTCTTGTTTAAATTTTTTTTATTTGTAAACTATTTTAAATTGACAACACATCGAAGTATATTTTAAATTGACAACACTGACCAAACATCAGTTGTGTATTATACAGTACACAATCAACCCATCTCCCCCCAAAACACTTTTCAGCCATTTCTTGTTAATTTTTTTTATTTCTTAACTATTTTAAATTGACAACACATCGAATTATATTTTAAATTGACAACACTTTCCAAACATCAATTGTGTATTATACAGTACACAATCAACCCGTCTCCCCCCAAAACACTTTTCAGGCATTTCTTGTTAAATTTTTTTATTTCTTAACTATTTTAAATTGACAACACTGTCCAAACATCACTTGTATATTATACAGTACACAATCATCCCCTGTCCCCCAAAACACTTTTCAGCCATTTCTTGTTAATTTTTTTTACTTCTAAACTATTGTTGGCTAAAGGCAATTCTCCAAAACAAATCAGAAACTACTCTTGATAGCACAAACTTCAAAAATGGAACTGTGGATAACACACGGGTGATTGACAGCTTTCCCTACAAAAGCATTCCTTAATACGCAATTGGATAATCTCTAGTTTTCGATTAAAAAAACAGAGGGGAATCCCTGCTCGTAATTACTAATCACTTTAACCCTTTAAAAAAAAATCGAAGTATATTTTAAATTGACAACGCATAAGCAAATAGCACGTAGTTTCATAACGTGTTTAATCATATGTAGAGGTCCCATAGAATAACAATGGAAGGAATATGGCGCTATAGAATAGCTTGGAAGGGAACATAAGCCCTTAAAATAGCATGGGAGGGAATATAATCCCCTAGAATAGCATGGGAGGGAATATAAGCCCTTAAAATAGCATGGGAGGAAATAAAAGCCCTTAGAATAGCATGGGAGGGAATATCATCCCTTAAAATAGCATGTGAGGGAATATAAGCCCTTAAAATAGCATGGGTGGAATATAAGCCCTTAAAATAGCATGGGAGGGAATATAAGCCCTTAAAATATCATGGGAGGGAAAAAAAACCCTTAGAATATCATGGGAGGGAATTTAAGTCCATAGAATAGAATGGGAGGTAATATTAACCCTAAGAATAGCATGGGAAGTAATATAAGCCCTAAAATAACATAGGAGGTAACATAAGCCCATAGAATAGCATGGGAGGGAATATTAGCCCTTAGAATAGCATGGGAGGGAACATAAGCCCTTATAATAACATGGGAGGGAACACAAACCCTTATAATAGCATGGGAGGGAACATAAGCCAAGCAAATAGCACAGGAAGAACATAAGCCAAGCAAATAGCATGGGAAAGAACGTAAGCCAAGCAAATAACATGGGAATTCCTATATACCCGAGCAAAATGGTACTTAGACCTCTACTAATGAGCCCGTTTTGAAGTTTCTACACTTTCGATAAAAAAACTTATACGCCCAAAGGGCATAAATTACAACCCTAGCCCTGAGGGCTGTGGGGGGGGGGGTGTTCTCATCATTAAAGACCTAAATTTCCAAAACTTTCATAAAAATAACCTCCACCTCTTCTATGAAAAATTCCCCCCCTCAAGACAATCCCATTCCTGTCGACTTTTGGAAGGTGTTTCTTCATTTTTCGATAATCAGGCCATCTCCCTACATCATAATTTTAATCAGGGTCATGTTAATTTTTTTTATTTCTAATATAAATTTAATGAACGAACCACAGTTTTATATTTTATATTTACAAATCTGCCCAAACCTCGCTTTTTCATCATCAAGTACGAACTAGGACAATCTCCCCCCACATCACTTTTCAGCCCGGTCTTGTTATATTTTTTTATTTCTATACTATTTTAAATTGATAACACATCGAAGTATATTTTAAATTGACAACACTGTCCAAACATCACTCGTGTATTATACAGTACACAATCAACCCATCTCCCCCGAAAACACTTTTCAGCAATTTCTTGTTAAATTTTTTTATTTCTAAATTATTTTAAATTGAGAACACATCGAAGTATATTTTAAATTGACAACACTGTACAAACATTACTTGTGTATTATACAGTACACAATCAACCCATCTCCACCCAAAACACTTTTCAGCCATTTCTCGTTAAATTTTTTATTTCTTAACTATTTTATATTGACAACACATCGAATTATTCGCAAATACTAAACTCTTTTTTTCCACCTTAATAGGATCAAATTTGCTAATACTAAACCCTTTTCTTTTTTTTTCTCCACCTTAATAGGATCAAATTCGCAAATCCTATCTACCGACACATTCATATCAAACTATTGTTGGCTAAAGGCAATTGTCCAGAACAAATCAGAGACCGCTCTTGATAGCACATACTTCAAAAATGGAACTGTGGATAACACATGGGTGATTGACAGCTTTCCCTAAAAAACCATTCCTAAATACACAATTTGACAATCTCTAGTTTTCGATTAATTATGACCATACTCTCAAAACATGTTTGACTACTTTATACACTGCCAAATAACCAGTCTGGTAATCTGCCTTGGAAAGGTGCCATGGAACGTAGAATAACATGGTCCTATGGCGGTCTCAGAATAACATGGTCCTATGGCGGTCTCAGAAATGGTACTTAGATCTCTACTACTATGGCCCGCAGGCTTGTTGCAATAAATCTTATTATATCTTATCATAAAGATAATGGTAAAAAGTAAGGCAATTCAATGGAGATCACATCGAATAGGTGATTGAAAGTTGGCCTTAGGCGATCAATTCTGAAGTGTCGATCAAAGGTAATAGTAAACCCATTTACACCATGAGGGGGGTATAATGGATGACAGAGGCATAAGGAGCGAAGAAAGGGCTGTTGGATGGTCTTTGGTTTCTTTTGTAGAATAAAATGGTGCTAGATATCAAATGTGCGATTCAATGAGCCCTCTTCCAGCTTTCTATAGTCGTCTGGTCTATATGATGAGGCTAGGGTGAAGTATATTTAATGTTGTATAGGAGATACTAACTGTCGCTCTTTTCCAAGTCTATGCATGCCTGTGGACTTCACGATATGTCCTTTAATTGACGGGCTAAATCAACAACGCCATCCCTTGTATTATTTGACCGTATTATTTCAAAATACGTTGTTTAGGATATAGTAGGCTATTACGGTGTTTGGAAATGAACTCTTGGACCCCGCAGCCAAATAAAGAGTACCTTAGAATACCCTTCGGGCCTGACAGGGGGAGGGCTATATCCCTTATAATATAACTAGAGAACTAGACAAGAGCCCACCTAACTTGAGAACCATAATAAGGCTTTTCTTGTCGACGCCCCAAATTTATTTAATTAAATATTGAATTGCAAAACGTAACGATTTTCTTTACGTCTAATAGAAATGTATGAATTGAAAAAAAACATAAATTAATTTTTATGTTTCTATGAAAAATATGCAGAAACCATATCATTCTGGGGACCGTCTTGTTCTTTTTTTGAAGTTTTTCTGCATTCCCAGAGAATATGATTCCATAAATTGGCTAAAAAGGAAGGAACTAGTTTCACATTTACGAGTTTGTACTCTACTATTGCAAGTCTTCTTCAAGCTCCCCCCTCACATAAAATAAAATCTGAAAACAGTATCGTAAGTATCTTCATGTACCAATTTTGCATTCATTTGCCCCACACTGAAGTGCGATTTGACCCTGAGAAAGCTACAGTTATATCACCTCGTTAGCTTCCCTGGCAATTAATAGGCATATATACTTTGTTCTATATGTTGTCGATGAAGTCCTTGATAAAAGTAAATATTTCGAAAGTACATAAATGTTTTATGTTGAAATCCTTGTTTAAAGTTCATGAAGGTCCTGTCTAGTACCTTGTCAGAATGTCTTGCATCAAATCTTCTATTCCAAATTTGTTTACAATAGCCGATCTCCTTCAATGTCTATGAAGATAAGGAGAGTAAATGACTGCACATTTTGCTTTGATTTGTCTTCTGTACTTTGATTTTTCTATCAGGTTGGTTGAGGTCAAAATTTCTAAATACTTTTTTTGCTTCCAGAAGAAACCATATTGAGTATTAGATCCTTCTTGTTAACTCTGTCTATAGGTATGCTATATGTTCCTTATGTTTCTGTCTATAGGTATACTATATGATTAAGATCCTTCTTATGATTATTATTATTGAATATTAAGATTCTTCTTGTTAACTCTTTCTATATGTATGCTATATGTTCCTTATGTTCCTGTCTATAGGTATGCTATATGATTAAGATCCTTCTTGTGATTACTATGATTGAATATTAAGATCCTTCTTGTTAATTCTTTCTATAGGTATGCTATATGTTCCATATGTTCCTGTCTATAGGTATGCTATAAGGAATGCTATAAAATATAGACTAAACTTAAGGTGAAGTCTACTTTCGTTGTTCTTGGGTGTTAAGGAAAACACCTCTTCCCTTGAAAAGAAAAGAATCGCATTAACAAGAAGGTCTTTCGGCAAATTGATGCTTGAAAGGAAATTTAAATTGGCTTTTATTGGTAGAGCACTCCCACTCTGAAATAAAGTGTCAGATACAACCATAGAGATGGCAATGGTTCTGCATCCGAGTGTAGGTCAGAACTCTGGAGTCTTATAAAACCTTCTGTTAATAATCGTTTCAAAGACTTCCTCCATGACGCCAGGGCCGATATAAACTGAGGGCCTGATAACTTTGGTCAACTAGTAGAACTTATTTTACTAGTCAACTTATTTTTGTCTAGCCTAGGGCATTTATTCTAATATTTTGTCTCTTGAATTTCCTTCTCATGGAATCGTAAAACGGGTCTCTGGAGTTGATATGACTCGGGAGACCCTTCCGTAATAAAGCAGTGTCTTACAAAGCCATTCTTCAAATCCATAACGCGGACTTTATATTCTTGCTGTTAGTCTCAGCGTGACTTTTTTTGTGAATTGACTATTTTCCATAGGCAAATGGGGACATTAGTCGTGATAGTGTGTCAGTAGTGAATGTGGTCATTCAGAAGCAATCACTAAAGCCACGCCAAAACTATTATTTAGAGGTTGTGCTGGTGTTCCATCGGTGCAACAGGTCGCCCTTAAAGTCCAATTTTTCATCTTGTTTTGTGTAGCCAGCTGCTTTAAGAGCTCACGGAATTAAAAGCTGGATCAATATTTGTCAATGGACTTAACATAAGAATTACAGAGAGGTGTGATTGAGCTGTGAAAGATTTTTAGGTTATTTTAGTTTTTATATTTGTTTCATCAGCGTTGAAGACTCCTCGTTTTCATACAGGCGAAATATCCGCGTCGTTGTTTTTTTTTTCTTTTCTTTCTACTGACCGTAGTCCCGTTTGTTTGTTTTTCTTCATTGAGCTTTCTCTCTTTGTTTGTTCTTTGATTGAGCTGTACGATAGTATGTTTCTATGACAATGGATCATTCCCATCTTGGTTACGCAGGAGAAGTGGGTTTGCCGGTGTGTGTCAGGTATGTAACCGATCGAGGGGTGTGCATCTTGAAAGATTTGATGAGAAATATATTCCCAGACGACGTAACTTGTTAATTCTCTTGATAGCTTTCCATTTAAAGATAAAGTCTAGATGCCCAAGACGGACCTTCGGTAAGGTGACTGATGACTCCTCTGTCTTTGATAAGGTAAAATTGAATATTTGGTGATCAGACCTCTTTTCTGGTAGAAAAGGCCTTGCTATTGTTTTATTAGTTCTGTTTTAAAGAAGTAGATGAGTTTCTTGACTTTGTCTATATTTTAACTAAGAGGAGGGTTTTTTGAGGGAGACATAGAAAGTAGAATTGCCAAAACATAAGTTGGATTTTACTCAACTTATGAATATGTAGGGTAGCAATGTGATGCGAAGGTAACTAAGTGTAGGCCATTATAATGGATATTAAAATTATGATTAAGGATTTGGTGGACGTTTTTAAAGGAAGTTGTGTATGCCTAATCATAGGCGTCAATCTAAAAACCTAGGCCTAATCCTAGGTAATAATTGTGAAGATAAGGCCTAAAGTTTGGTAAGGATATGTCAAATGATATTTGCTTATGAAGGAAGCGGCTTGAGACCATTCAGTGTATGAATAGAGAAATAGTGACTTAGGTGTCTTTGTGATTTTGTGTGTCACCCTTTGAAGGTGAATAGTGACTTTGTGTGTGTCTCAGGATCTACAAAAGTCTATTGCCTGAGAAGTTGTACTAAGTAGTGTCCAGACTGTTAAGAATAAACCAGACCCCTAAAAAGTTAGGATGGAATGATATTGTAAAAATGAGCAAAATTCTCTGGAATATTTTGGCTGGTGGCAACTAGATGTTATTTAAAGAGGGTGTAGCGGAGAGCGATTGGTCACCAGTTTGTTAGCCTCAGATGGCTGATCTCTCTGACTTTTTTTTTTTTTTTTTTTTTTTTACATTCCTATATTCACAGCGCCAGGTACTTCAAAGTATCTGATATGCCGCTAATCATTTACCTCTTTCAATGGCCTCTAGGTTTTAAATGTCTATTGAACCTTCTTTTGAAGGTGTCAACAGAGGGATTTGCAGGGATAATATCCCCAGGATGATCGTTCCAGATAGAAGTGCAACGCCGGATGAGTCTGTTCCTCAAGTACTCGGTTTTTGGCGTATCCTCCTTTAGATAATTGGACCGAGCTGTGTGCCTTCGTGTCTGCCTTGTCGAATGGACAAAGGGGGCACAATTCGAGAGAGCTCGTCTGAGGGAGGCGAATTCATGTACTTGTATAAAATAGCCATCGACGCTACACCAAACCTTTCATTTAGAGGCTGGAGTAATTCTTGTGTAGAGGCACAGCCCGCCCTCTTTGCTCTATTCTGGATCTTATGAAGTGGTGCCAACAGCGTTTTCGGAGTACCAGCAAATAGCGGGCATCCATATTCAGCTATGGGTGTGATGCAAGACTTGTAGAATGGGATGATTGAGCTTGATGGAAGAAGGTTTTTGCAGCGAAGAGTAACTCCCAGCTTTCTGGCGCAGGAGGTTCTCACCCAATCAAGGTGGTTGTTCCAAGAGAGATCGATGGAGAAATGAATCCCCAGTTGTTCCAAGAGATGAAGCTCGTCGACTCTCTTTGTAGCTTCATTTTTGAAGATGAAACTGGGATGTTCACGTGGCACCTTTGATCGGATAAATAGAACCTCCTTTGTGTTCGATGCATTGAAGTTGATCATCCATGTATCAAACCGCTTTTCAATTTTCAAAAGATCCATCTGTAAGGAAAGGGAAGCTTGTGTTGGGTTTTCGTGTTTAGGGACGGCTGAGAGTGTCGTGATATCGTCGGCAAAGTGATTCAGAGGGTTTGCGAGGTTGTCTCCCATGTCGTTTATGTAGATGAGGAAGAGCGTAGGTCCCAAGACACTGCCCTGGGGTACCCCTGCTTTCACTGAATATTCGCGGGATATAAACCCGTCAAGAACAACTCGCAGTGAACGATCGGAAAGAAAGCTCTCGATCACTTTTAACAGACATCCACGAACACCATACACGTAGAGTTTCTTTAGTAGGCCACGGTGCCATACTCTGTCAAAAGCTTTCGCAATGTCGAAGGATAGTAGCCTGATGTCGTATCCCATTGCCAGTAGTTCTATCCACTCCTGATACTGGGCCACTAGGCAGTCTAATGTTGAGCGTTTCCGGTGGAATCCATATTGGCGATCGCCTAGAAGGTCATTTGATTCCAGGTACTGAAGAAGTGTTTTACTGGAGACGCTCTCGTAGACTTTGCCAACACAGGAGAGAAGGCTAATAGGCCTGTAAGAGCCCACGCTGGTTGGATCCCCTTCTGGCTTTAGAGTAGGTATAACATGGGGGGACTTCCATGTTCGTGGGAAGGCTCCGGAGCAAAAGCACAGCCGGAAAAGCAATGACAAGGGCCCAGCTAGTTTGGCACTGCAGGACTTGAGGACAACATTTTGTATGTTGTCAGGACCCGTGGCTTTGGTCACATCCAGGTGTTGCAGAATGTGAAGGATCTTGGGAGCAGAAAAATTCACGCGTTCCAGGACAGTGTCGGTTCGGTCGGAGAATTTAGGCACTTCTCTACCGTCATCGTCTAGATTCGTTAATTCGGCAAAAGCCTTAGCAAGAGCTTCAGCCTTTGCCTGTGGATCTTGTACCACTGTCCCGTTACTCTGGAGAGAAGGAGTTGCGGTCCCTTTGGACGACGGTAAAGCTTCCTTGACAATTTTCCACCAACTCTTTGCCGAAGCAAGTTGAAGCTTGGTGTTGAATTTCGCCTTATACTGATCCGGGGACTGCCGAGTCGCTCGAA
>NC_142799.1:62391356-62409751 GCF_049724085.1 Artemia sp. Qi Xiang Cuo | reverse complement strand
CCTCTGATTGGCTGAGAAGGAGACACGTGATCCTGTTTCCTGTTATCGGATCAATAAAATTCCTAATCGATTACGCAATCAATTTCTCGGAAATCCACTTCCCTTTCGATTACGTAATCAAGTTCTCGGAAATTCACTTCCCCTCGAGTCCTAGATCAATACATTGTTCCCTAGTGATTATTTACAATCACCCCCCCCTAGTGTTACATAAATCAATAATTCCCCGAGCGATTATGTAAATCACCCCTCATGATCATTACACGTGGCCAAACAACAAAGAAGCTCATGTTTGTTTCTTCATTCCCCTTTCGTGAATCAATAATTCCCCTCGATTATGTAAATCACCCCTTTGTCATTACACCTGGACAAACAACAACAAATAAATCGACCTTGAAACATCCATCAAAGTGAGAAAAATCATGTTTTTCCATTCTCACTGACAAAAACCATAAAACATCCATAAATTGCTGTACTCGTCGCTGTTTTTTTCATTATCACTGACAAAAACCATAAAACAGACATAAATTGATGTTGACAGCCATGAAAAACATCAAATAAATTGACCAACACTCATAACCGTCCAAAAAACATCCATCAAAGTGGGAAAAATCATTTTTTTTCAATTGAGAAAAATCCTTTTTTTTCATTATCACTGACAAAAACCATAAACCACGTGGTTCACCCGGGACCTCATGAGGCCTTTCTACTCATACACAAACTTGATTTCTTTTCCTTAAAAAAAAAAAAATTAAAGACTCAAGAAATGCTCTAAGAATGTAAGCATAAAAAAATTAAAAATGTCAAAAATAAAAAAGGTAAAAAAAAGATTCTGAAATTCATGCCACTTATCGATAATTAAAAAAATTTTCTGGTGAAATCCATATTTTTAATCTGTGTCTCTCTCTTTGATATACTGGAATCAAGGTTACCATATTATAAACATTTCAAAAGTCCTGCATATCATTTATATAGACAATGAATCAAGTCATAAGAAAACAAAAAAAAACTTTAATCTATAGGAATCTGTCAAGCAAAGTGAAAGTCGTATGCTTCTATCTTATGCCACACAAGTCACTGAAATGATAAGTTCTATGTATGAGGATTAAATAAAAAACAGAAGTTTTTTTAAGTGAAAGTAAGGAGCGACATTAAAACTTAGAACGAACAGAAATTATCCCGTATATGAAAAGGGCTGTCCCCTACTCAGCGCCTCGCTCTTTACGCTAAAGTTTTTTTATTGTTTTAAAATAAAGTTGCGAGACAGAGTCAAACTTTTTTGCGTAAAGAGCGTGACGTTGAGAAGGGGACACCCCTTCATATACGGAATAATTTCTACTCGTTTTATGTTTTAATGTCGCTCCTTACTCTCAGTTAAAAATAACTTGTTCTTTTTATTTAATTTTTGAACGTTTTTGAATTAATGCAGCTTTGATTTTGGCTCACCGTAAAAGAATAATTAAAACAAAATTTGCATATTAATTTTACTTTTTTGGCTAAATGGATTTCTCGAAATTTTGTTCAGACGTAACATACGAATTAATTTACGTAACGAACTTCTATATTCATATGTTGTTATTACGTATATAAGGGAGTTCGCCCCTAGTCTACTCCTCACCCTTTACACTAAAATTCGAATTTTGTTCGAATCACAAACCCTGAATCACAAACGCCTGTTAATTAGAATAGATAGCTCTTTTGAAAGTACTAAAAAAAACTTTAAGCGTAAAGAGCGAGGTATTGACTTGGGGGTGAATCCCCTCATGTACGTAATAATTTCTGTTCGTTTTAAATTTTAATGTTGCTCATTGCTTTCAGTTGAAAAAATTTTCTTTTTTATTTAATATCTGATTTTGTTTTTTAAATAATGCAGGGAAATCCGGCACCCCATTCATAGAAATGTCCCTTCCTCCAAAGGAAACATCCTGAAAACGTCTATATACTTCCCATCAACCAATACTATAGGTAAACAATGGGCAAAGTTCATAACTTGCAGCCCTTCCCCTGGGAAGAGTGGGAGATTAAGTCATCCTAAAACACATATTTATTAGATTTTTCGACTATGCTGAACAAAATGAATATCTCAAAATTTTGATTGGATGACTTCGGGAAAAAAATGAGTGCGGGAGGTGGCCAAGTTGCCGTCCAATTTTTTTAGTCACTTAAAAAGGGCACTAGAACTTTTAGTTTCCGTTTTAATGAGCCCTCTCACGATACTCTAGGACTACTGGATCGATACGATCACCCCTGGAAAAAAAAAAAAAAAAAAAAAAACACCAATCCGTGATCTTTCTTCTGACAAAAAAAAAAAATTCCACATTTTTGCAGAGAGGAGCTTGAAACTTATATTGTAGGGTTCTCTGATACGATGAATCTGATGGTGTGGGATTCATGAAAGTTCTATGACTTTTAGGGGTTGTTATCCCCCTTTTTTCGAAAATAAGGCAAATTTCCTCAGGTAACTTTTCTCGCGTAATTTTTGATAGGTAAGACTAAACTTGATGAAACTTTTATATTTGAAATCAGCAAAAAAGTTTGATTCTTTTGATGTATCTATTCGTTTTTTAGAGTTTCTGTTACTATTGAGCCGGGTCGCTCCTTACTTACATTTCGTTACCACAAACTGTTTGATAATATTGCCGATATACAGACTAGTAGTTGAATCGGTGTTAAGTCAGCAGCTCTGCATGATTGCGTTCTATCTCCTTTTACATGGTCTATTTCTATGAACTTTGTCTTAAGAAACACAGCAAGGGCTATGGGAAAACATCGTATCGATTGGGAAGGTAACACTCTCATAGACTTAGACCATGCAAATGATTTCAGTGTAATAGATAAAAATATAAGCAATTTGAACGAGTTTTTGATGGTTGTGATAGTTCAGGGTGTGAGAATAGGCTTGGAAACTAATGTTAATAAAAATAAGGTGCTTTGACTAGGTATAAATGAAAACGAAGAGAAGATGTTATAATATGCTCTTGGGAAAAAGAAATTATATGCTTCGAAAATTCACAGGCTGACTCCCATTATTGTCTTGTTCTTAATAATTAAATTGAGAATTATTTGAATAAAGATCTTTAAAATATTTTGATATTGCAATAGCCAAATTTTCGAACAATTTTTGGAATAGCATCAACAGTTTCACTTTATGCACATTCTGTTAATTGTGACTTCATTTTTTGACTTAAGTTTTTCAAAGGGTAGGTTCAAGAAACCGATTGGTATTACTGTGACAATACTTGTAGGCTATTATTATTTATTCTCTAGCTTACAAATTTCTACAAAAAAATTGCTGGGTCCTACTCCCTCTATTGTCTTGTTACCAATAATTAAATTGGGAGTTCTTTGAATAGCCTATTTTTAGAACTAATAGTGCAGTACCCAAATTTTCGGATAATTTTTGGAATAGCCTCCAAAGTTTTACTTTTTGCACAATTCTGTTTATTATGACTTCATCTTTTTACTTAAATATTTACAAAACATGCGTTCCCGAAACTGACTGAGATTAATTTAGTATTACTTGTATTATTTTTTATTTTATTTTCTTCCAAAACGCTGCACAGCCAAACAATCTGATTTATTTTTGCTATTGCAAGTGAATACATACTACACCATTAACCACCTTTGTTTATTATGATTGTGTGAGGTTCTTTTAATCTAATATTATAGAATGAAGGTAAAAACAAATAGTCGATGATCATTATTGAAAAAATATTCTGGACCCAAAATTCCCTGGAAACTACATCAATAAAGAAATTTATTTCTATCTGTTACTTACTTTTAGGTCAATCCTCGGGGAAAACAACATATATTTAAAAAATATATTGCATTAATACGGTTGAGGTTTTGAATTTTTTTTTCCAGATTAACAGGAACATTTCCTAAGAAAAATTATTTTTGCTTGTATTATATTCTTCTTGAAAAAGCTTGAAGAGGTCCAGGAGAGCACTTGTATGTGAAATGATTTTACTTTTTCAAATTCTTAAGTGATTTTCTCCTCTTTTAAAAACATCTAGTAATACCAACTTCATTTGCCTACAAATCTACAAAACAAATTCTATAAAATATGACAAGCCTGAGAACCAGGGAGGATAAAAATTCATTTAGTCTCTCAGTATGAAAATAATTTAAACTTTAAATTTTGTCTAATTAAAACCAATATTCAGATAAAATATTAGGCAAAGCTAGTTATAGTAATTTAGGAAAACAAACTTTGATGCTGGAAAAATTGCATATTGAAAAAGTTTCTGACATTCTTACAATATTAACCTAACAGTTCTTTAAATGGGATGATTAATTTTATTGAAGGAAATGTCCTAAGTAACCTATAGCTTCATTTCTTGCTTTCATTAAAACCTATATATATATATATATATATATATATATATATATATATATATATATATATATATATATATATATATATATATATATATATATATATATATATATATATATAGAGAGAGAGAGAGAGAGAGAGAGAGAGAGAGAGAGATATATATATATATATATATATATATATATATATATATATATATATATATATATATATATATATATATATATATATAAACTCCGAGTTATAGACAGCATATAGAAAGTTACAGAGTCCTAGAAAGCTACGAATAACACAAATATATGTTTAGTTTTATTATTTTAAAGATTAAGAGCTTTAAATGAACAAATGATGTTTCATAAACTTAAATTGTTAAAATTTGAATGTAACTGGAAGAGAATTGCGGCACACTCTGCCAGAACACTCGTCCTTTTGCAGCAAACTCATCCTTTTGAGGGCTGAAGAATCGAGACAAGACAAAATCTTGATAAAAATCTATTTTTGGAAAGATTAATACATACTTACAAAATATCTTAGCTAAGCATCGCGTAAATTAAGGTTTATTTTCCCAGTGAAAAACACAATTTACCACATACCTATAGCTGTATCTTGAAGAGAAAAGATAAGCAACTTACATTGTTGAGTTTATTCGTTTCATATTTCACATTTATCTACCCCCTGAATCAGATCTATGATATTAAATGGACCTTTTCTTGGAGAATGATCTAAACTTGCTTGACAAATAAGAACATTTTCCTATTTTCTCATGTTTTCCCAACTTTGCTGACTTATTCTTCAATATAGAAATGGCAAACATGATTTCAAAAACATAATTCATTAGATGGACAGGCATAAACCTGAATATTAGCCATCAAATAGCAACACTGTCTTACTATGTTAAAAAATTAAAAGTGTAGGACTTCAGAAAAGTAACATTTCAAGAAGTTGCACAGGGAATAAAAATCCTTCTGAATAAACATTTTTTTTTATTGAAGTTAAAAACAAGAACGTTTGAATAGTTTTATCATGCATTTCCTTAATACCTGCCTCTTTACCTGCATTTTTTTTTGGGGGGGGGGGAGATGGTCCCTTTAAATATAGGGATACTATTTTTGTTTACTTTAGGGTTTCTACGGATTATTGTCTCAATTCAGTGGACCTAGACTTTCTTTGATAGAAATGAGATACATTTTTCAAGGAGATGTTATTTTTCAGACTGAAAAATAAAAAAAAATGTCTTTTTTCAGCGCTGCGTTTAGCCAAGGAGTTGCAGTGGCCATTTTACGGGCACCACAAGGATTAGATTTCTCTGATTACATCCGATTCCTAGATGGCGTTGTTGGCAAGTCAGTAGGATCGCCAAGGGTGCTAGAAAACGGAGAAATGCCAAAATTTGGTACACAAGGTAGTTTCGTATTCGTTTGTTTTAAACTAGGAACCTGAATTTATTTTATCAGTTCAGGAAAACTGAACTGATAAATCAAAGCTGATAAAATAGGAAATTAATAAAATTCGTCTCCGAGAAATAAAAAAAAGTATAAACAAAAACATTTTGTATGTTTTCTTTTATCCCATTTTCTCCTTAGATTGGGAGGAGGATAAAAGAGCCAGCTGAGTATATCTGTTAAAAATAGCATACATTTTATATACTAATCTACCTCTGGCTATTTGATAATAACTAAAAAACAGCTTAAAAAAAAAATAATTAAAAAATCGAATTCGTTCACAGAAATTACAAATTGAATCCAAACAAACATAGACCCCTAATTGAAATCTTCACTATGCTGCATATTTTATTTGTTTTTTTGATTATTTTTAATTTCGATAAGAAAATCCTTATGAAAGCCATGCCTAGTAATGCATACCTAATAGAACACTTGGTCAATTATAGGTAATTTTTCAAAGAAAATAAGCTATATTTTATTTTAGTAAGATGGATAACATTGATGTATAGAGTTAAATATTGTGATGAAAACTAATAGTAGATTTTTTTTTTATTTAATCAGACACCGTGCAACCTTCTACAATCTTTTAAATTAAATAAAAAAAAAAAATATATATTCCCTATCATGAAGCTGAACAACTCTTTCCAAATCATTTACCATAGATATTGTTTATATAATTTATTACGATTTTTGCACCCATAAAATAGGACAATTGTCGACAGGTTGCTTGAAGTCTAGCCCTAAGTCTTCCGCTGCGATCTTGAATTTACTGATTTTCCTGTATAATATAATTTTATTTTTATTTTTGTAAAAGTAGAAGATATCATAAAGTGTGTATAAAAAAAACAGGCTGTCAATGTTGAAATTGTAAAATCTGGATGCCTTTTTAATGGATTTTAAGGATGGCTTTTAATGGTTAACTTTTTGAGCATATGAAAAATTCACATACATTGAAAATTCACTTTGATTTACATATGTTCCGGAATATAATGAATAAAGGCACAGGATATTCCACGCCTTATTTGATAATTTTGAGTTAATATTTTGTTATATATTTTTTTCTCTAAAAACTGCCTCTGTGCCTTTTATAGAGCTAACTCTGTTGAATAGACTATTTATGAATCAAAATCTTGTTTTGATTTTTTTTACTTTTGGTTAAACCGAGTTCAAAAATGACATCTTCCTTTTTCTTAGTGCTAATATATTCTTGAGAGTGATTCTCCCAATGGCTCAAAATAAACCCTATCAATTCCCTAGTGATGAGCTAAAAAAGGTTTCTTCAGTAGTTTTGGTGACCTCTAAGATTAACGATGGATTTGATACTCCTCTCGTCAATTACAATTATAGCGTTGTGGTGTTAACCTCACATGATAGCTGTCATTCAAAAAATTTGAGGTGGGATAAACTATGAGTCTGCTACCCTGCTACGGAAATACAGAAGTTCTGCATTGTAAGACATTAAACTTATAGGAGAAAAAAAAAATTAAAATGACTTCTTTGTTTTATGTAAATTAATGACCGATTCCTAACTATGCTCCTTCTCTCGATCTTTAACCACGTCTTTCACATCTATATTTCTTGTTTACTTCACCCATCGCATGCTTACTTCTTACAAAGAAAACTTACAAAGAAGAACTAGAAAGCACATAGGAAATCTGGATACGATACTTAAATACCGTGCCTATTCGTATTTTTTAGGGTAAGATGCCAAGGTCTTAATAAAGAGAACCACTTAACGCTTTTAGAATTATTATAGCAACGTTGGGAGTTAATTGAACAACGTTGTGATGAAAAAGTGTTCTGGGAAATTGTTCCTCTAATATTATGTATTAAAATTTCTTCAATGTTCTTTAAAGTTTCAAGTTTCTTAAATTCTGATTTGTGAGAAAGATTTTTTCATTGTGCGTTTTTATTTTCATTTTGCTCTCCTGTGAAATTAGAAAAAGTGGACTTAGGCCCTTTTTGCAAAACGAGACAGAATTATGGCTTTGGTTCATCTTTTTACATAAATATTATTTTTCACAAAGATCACCGTTTAATAATTCAGCCTGTAAATTTGTTGTTGCTGTGATACCCGAAGAAAGAAAAAGCAGAAAAGTGAAAATAAAAAAAATTATGAAAAGATTAAAGAATTTTATGACAAAAACCTAAAACTAGATCGGTGAATCAGTTTCAATTGAATTTCAACTGAATTTCTTACAAACAAACAAAAAAAGAAACTAAATTACAAAGAGTCACCAAAAGTTACAGTAAACCTGTATTGGGGTGGCTACATCACCTAACTGTTAAAGAAATGAATGAGCATATGCATAAAAACAAGAAAGGAAAAAGCAGAAGGATTTTTTTTTGAAGACTAAGAACTTTCACGTAACAAATATCTTCTTAGCTTATTTTGGAACAACCCTAGGTGCTCAGCCGCCCGGATACTCTCCATAGTAGAGTTAAAGTACTTCTGATGATTATGAAATTTGTAGATCGCTTGAAATCCCTGTGGTGATATGGTCACCGAGGTCAATGGTTCAAAGGCACTAGAAGTGTCCTTGTCGAAGGTTTTGCAGAAGATATAAGAATAGCCTCGGTCAGTTTATCCCAACGATCGGTTGTGAACTATAGGAAGCCATCATAGTGATCTTCATATTACTAGTGATCTTCATATAGGAACCCATCATATGACCTTCTAGACTTGATCCAAAAGGTTGCATTTTAATTTGTCTGTAGTCTCAGAAAGATTATTAATTTAATTAAGCTAAGGTAAATTAATAATTGAAAGCAATACTTTTTGGATTGAAGATGGATTTTTCACCTGTTGTAGGTATTGAAGAACAGAAAAAAACTATAGCGAAAACTACAGAATTGCATCCTGTCATGCAGCCCTGAGAGAGCGGAAACATTTGGCAGTATATTTGGCCGTATATATGGCAGTATACTGCCATAAATATTTGGCAGTATTCTTAATTTGAGATCGTAGCCTTTTACAATGAATCTTATAGAACACATTTCATAAGTTTGTTTTGTTATATAAAAGTCTTCATAGCTCCAAATTTTAATTTAATATGATTATGTCTGTTAAATAGTAATTCCTTTCATATGAAGTTGCCTTTTTTTTTATAGGTATTCCAAATCCAGCATTTGAATCTCAAGAATCTGTAGGTTCTGTGGACTCAATTGTATCTGTTGATGAAAAAGCAGCCGAATCTAAAAAGAAGAAGAAGAAGGACTCTACTTTGAAAATTGATGTGTAAGTTACTTTGCGTTTTCGCTAAATTTTTGCTTGTATTCTGTTAGTTCTTTTTTCTAGGATTCTATATTGAAATTTATAGTATATAGGAGATCTGAGGATCAAGATATTTACTTTCAAATTATTACAGGGTTGTTTTCATTTTAGTAAGTACATCCAAAAGTTAAGTAAATGCTGCTATCTGGATTAAAAAAGGTGTGATTTTTTCTGATTCTAAATGTCTCACAAAGACAATTTCAGATGGGACGCAAAAATGTTTTTTGCGTTGTTTTTGCATTTTCGCTCAATTTTTGCTAGTGTTCAGTTAGTTCTTTTTTCTAGGATTTCGTAATGGAAATTATTGTGCTCAGGAGATGTAAGGGTCAAAATATTCCCTCTCAATGCATTTTGTGGTGCCATGCACATCAAAATCGAAGCACATACCCTTACCCTGGATTCATAGGTTATGTTTTTTCAGAAGCAAAACGCCTCAGACACAGCGGTTTAACCTAAAACGCAAAACCTTCATGTGAAGTTGATTCATTCTCTCTGAAATTGTAAACACCAAATCTAGACACATGGAGCGGGATGAGTAGAAAACGTTTTTTTTTAATTATTGGATGTGTTTTAAACGACCTATTTGAAGATTCCACTGCAACCGTCGAACCGTCATGATCTATGAGCTTATGCCAGAAAATGGATGAAATCTGACCTTTGCCAGTTTTATGGTCAGCTTGAAAGTGCTTGAAGGTGCTTTAATTTTTTAATTTGGGTAAATGGACGGAAATAAATCTGGAAGTACTCAGTTTAAAGTTTCTTACCAACACCTTCATTCAAAAGCTGTCCTTGAGCAATTACTACGGCTTGTAGTCTTTGATGTAATTCACAGCGAAAAATTATGGTCAGTTCAAAATATTAATTCTCATCTATTAATTAAAATTAATTAACCGAATGTACTTTAAAATGAAATAATTGAATATCTAATTAAAATAATGAATCCCATTAATTAAACAATGTACAATTATGAAAATAACTGCTAACTGGAAACTAATTATAAATAAAGACAATCAATTATTAATCATCTTAAAATACAAATTTTTCATCTATGTCTGGAAAGAGTCAATACGACAAACGCAAAACATTAAATTTAAACTATGAAATTGAAATTTAAAAGATCCAGGAGCGTAATTTGCTTTGGGGTAGGGAGGCAATTTTCTCTCCGAAACCTCAGCCTACCCCCTCACCTCACCCCAAAACCCCAGTCTGGCCACGCCCCCCCAGCTGAATTTAGTTTCTCCAAAAATCTTTTCAAAATTAAGATTAGCCTGCATAATTCAAGCATCAACAGAAACAGGTCAGTTTTCTTTAGTATATACTTACCTTTTTGGTTACTATATGGCTCATTTTTCTATCATATTCACTTCATTTTGAAAAATTGGCTTCAATCTTTTACACCCCCCCCAGGATTTTACGAATTACGCCACTGGATTTTACACACAGTTTAAAATATCGACTAACAGACTCCAAATTTTTTTTTGTCTGTTAAAGTGTTCATGTTACTTTGGTATTTTTGTGTTATTTCAATCTCAATAGCGCTAAAAAAAAGAGAAGGAAAAGGGCGTAAATGCTAGTTTTCATAGATGAAACCTCTGCTTTTAAGAAGAATTTAGATAAATTAACGTTTTCTGAAGAGCTTAATGATTCGAATAAATTAAAACCTAAAACAAGTAGAGGTAAAAGAACCTAAAAGCTGCTTAGCCTCGAATGGCAAAGAGACAAAATTAGGATTTACGAAGCATTAGCATTAAGCATTTTTTTTTTTTTTTTTTTTTTTTTTTTTTTTTTTTTTTTTTTTTTTTTTTGCCTAGTGAGATTCTTAAAGGTTTGTAGAATTCATATAATAATTTCAGATAATTTTTTTTTGTACTTTGATCGCACCAAAAAACGAAAAAACTTAGAATCCCACCAACTATAAAAGAATATAATAAAGAATTGACTTTCAGTCAAAGCAGAAAACAATAATGAAGAAAAAGAAAAGAAGAAAAAAAGAAGTTTGGGCATTTATAGCCGTTGTAGACAGCGTAGTATTATTTATGTTTCTGATTTATTCAATAGCACTAAAATGCTGATCAAAACCACATATATAAACATTGATAAAAAGAAAAATTAAATTATCAGGGAGTTCTAAGAAAGAGGATATATCAAGCGGAAGACCTAGAAATTAATGCTTACTGCCACACTAGAAATACTGCCACCCTTTTCTCAGCTGTATTATGTCTGGAGCTACTCCTTTGAATAGGAAATTTTGAGAGTTTTCCTTGAACCACTGGATATTCGTAAAAAAAAGGAAAAAAAGGAATGATTACTAGCAAAGTTACAATCATCATTAGTCTCAATGCTGAAATTAGAGCTAAATTGATCTCATCAATCGAAGACGAATGAGAGTCATGCTAAATGTGACCTTTTTTTCCCTTCACGATTGTCCGGTTATTTTCCTAGCCAATAAGCTTTAGTTGTAAAATTCAGTGTAAAATATATAACTTTGCTTCCCTTTCTCACGAAAAGAGTCAAATGTAGTGTAAGGTTTTCAACTATCTGATAAGTTAAGCATTGGGACCGGTATGGTCCTATTTCATTCTCAAACTGTCTGTGGGTGGGATACCCTGCTAACCGGGTTCGTTTTACTACAGGGTTTCCAAATTCCAGTACCCACTAGGCTGTTTTCGGCAAGCAGAAGTGATGCTCTGGAATTTATTTTTCGTCTTAGTGTGCGACCCAAAAATGAATCTATTAGGGTCTTTTGAGTTTTGTTTGTATATAATGATGGAGACTGACGCTTTCACGTGATATATGGATCTGAAGATTTATGTTTTTTCGTCTAGTTTTTGTAAAAATTTTAATGATACTGTTGATGTCTGAAGATCGCTTTTAGAAAAAAAAAAAATGGGTTAGTTTTTTACACCAACTCTGAATTTTGATTATGGGGAATGTATGTTACCGGTGAAAATGGGGAAAGTGTCTTACCGGTGGTCTTATAAAATTAGCAGTGTAGGAGGATGGAAGATTGGCCACAGGAAGATAGTAGGTTCCAAAGGAAAGCGTAATGATACAGGTGTAGTGCCTTTTCACGTATTCTGTGGAACAATTAATGTCCAATTTTTTCTGAAAGGAATATTAGCTTCAACGGCTAATTGTGGAGCTATTGTTACTAATCTTTATCAAAAAATTTCTTTAAGGTGCAGATGATGGCTCATATATGGGATATTTATTGCACCATTTTTGGCTTGATTTGCCGAAATGTTGCCACTTATTCCCACTTAGCGGGGTAATGTTGCGTTTAAATTTTTTAGCCTTTTTTGCCCAGGGTATTGATAAATGCTTTACTTGCAATATATCTAGGTCTTCAGCTTCACTTCTAAGGGAGCTAAGTATATTTAGAGTTGGAAAATAATAGTAATTTGGGAGAAGTTGCAGGAAGATTTGTGTTTTACAAAGTTTTAAATGTTAAATTTAGGGCATGGATGTCTCTTGTCAAAATATTGATCTATTTGGGAGCTTCCTTGTAGCAGTCCATTTCCGTATTCGACATTTTACTGCACAACTTTATGGGATGAATCAAACGTTCAATTAAAGCGCCCAAGCGAAAAATATTTTAATATATTCTGTAGCAGTTGGCTCTCATATTCGAAATTATGCTGCACGGTCATTTGGGATGAATAGAATGTTCAGTTTAGTTACCCAATTGAGACATATTTGAACATATTATGTGGCAATGGGTTCCTTATTTGAAACTATACCACACGGCTATTGAGACAAACCAAATTTAATTTAAAGCGCACAAGAGAAATGCGTTTTGAAATCCAATGAAATTTAGGGAAATTCACTTCAGAAACCCTATATACAATTATATTCTGAGTTCATTCTGCTTATCTATTTAATGTACGCTCTCAAATCATTTTGGCTATCCAATCATTCTGACATTCTTGTTTTACTTAATATTCAGTCTTTTTCTCAAGAAAAGATATTGATGTAGTTGTAAGACAGCAATATCTAAGCAAAATAGTGGAGAGAAAAAAACAGGATGGCACGTGTAAAGTGTGGCGAAAAGTGTGCCTTCGTGTCTAGTAATCCTTTAGATGAGAAAATTTGTTTTTTATTATATTTAGGGATCTCCGGGGACCTCATTCTAAACGTAAGGGTGTAGGTGCTGCCCCTGTGCCTTTGAGGGGTGCATACTTGGAGGGAAAACGATGTCTGTCCATCAAATAAAATATAGGGAGTTAATGAGGAATTTTCGGAAGAGTGTGATTAAAATATAATATACAACCTCAGTGAACATTTTGGCCATATATCTTATGGTCGTCCCCAGGGGAACAAAAAAATAGAATAAAATAAAATAAAATTCAACTTACAATTAAAAGTGAGTAAATTAAAATTATAAATATTTGAGTTAGTTGGCCACCCACTGACTCAACATAACAAACAACGGAGAAAAGTTACAAAACGTAAATTGAATATCCAATTTTATTAAGCATAAACCTTATATTTGGCAGAAAAAATTTCAGACTTTATTTTCGTTTGCTTATGTCTTCAAGTAGGAAGAATGTTTATGGAGCTCCCGGGAAATTTGGAAATATATACTTCAGCCAACAGGTTTGAATTATGACTTTTTTTCACCGTGATTTCCGTCTCATTTTGAGAGCTGATATTTTTATTGGTTTTCTGCAGTGCTAGATACGATTTTCCTTTTCCTTTTCTATAAGCAAGGTTAATATTCTGGCAGGTAAAAGTTCTTAAAAAAAGGATAATTAAGAGACAAATTTAAAAAACAAAGATAAAATGTAATGCTGAAGAAAATTGATCTATTGGATTTCAGGTGCCGCTAGATCTGTTTTAAACCTGTCGCAAATCTAAAGGATTATTTAGAAATACTTTTTTATAATTTTGCATGAAGAATGCGACATAGTTTATTTGAAATTATTTGGATAAATATTAAGTAAAGGAAAAAATGAATATTTTGAATATATAAGTAAAATTATATAGTGATATTTCCTTTTTTATTTACTAGAAAAGTAAATTGAGCGTGTTGATAACGCTAGGCTCTTACTTCCAAACTAGAAGGCGTGGTGCGTCATCTGGAAACAATTGAGCTATTAACTTTAATTTACTTCCAAATTTTTCCCTTTTTATCCATGATTTCTACCTCTTTTTGGGTAGGAATTGTTTTTTATTATTTTGTTTTGTCTTTTGTGCGGTATTAAAGACCTAGTTCGTTTATTTTCTTAAAAACAGAGTCACGTGTAGGGGAAGATAAAAATTATAAGCAATCGAGTGCAAATTCTTTTCCCTTGCCAAATCGATTAAGATCTACCAAAGAGATTTCGAAGAGGAATACAAAAAACAGCAAAGAACACAGAAAAATATTCAAGAAAGAAATAACTGAATGAGGGTAAGGGTATTTTATATAGAAGCTGTGTGGTCTCAGAATGTATTGTTGAAGAGAAGAGGTTTAAAGTAGCGGAGAAGGAGGTTTAAATTTTTCTTTTGGGCTGTTAGAGAATATGTAGCTGGTCAAAGGATCAAAAAGTGACTCTTTTCGATTCACTTGATTTTTTGCAAGTAATTTCTCTAGCCCTCTGTGTTCAAGTGTATATAAATTTTAAATTTCAAAACCCTATTTGAAATGCACGGTGATATTTACACCTTTATCATTATACTTAATTGTATGAAATTTATTTTTAGTTCGGTTTACGGTGAAGACGTTCCAAAGCACATACTAAAAAACCTTACTGTGTTCAGGAGAAAGCAACCCAAAGGTTTCATTGATGTCTGGTGGCTTTATGATGATGGAGGTAATTTCTTATCTTTTAGTTTGTATGTTTTTTAAGTTTCGTTTTAAGCACTTTTCTCTCTGTGTTTTCTCAAAAATCAGAGGAATATTAACTGCTTTAATCAAATGTATGAGTTCAATCAGTATTAAGCAACAGATATTAAGGTTTTATCGAATATCATTTTTCTGTCCTAATACCCATGCCAGAAGATCTGTTAATTGTCCCATAAATAAATGAATGCTAGAAGTAAAGTAAGGATACGCACATCAAACAGTTCGTGATAACGAACTGTAAGTAACGAGCGACCCGGCTCAATAGTAACCGAAACTCTAAAAACCGGAATTTGGTACCCATAGATACATCAATAGAATCAAATTTTTATGCTGATTTCAAATATACAAGTTTCATCAAGTTTAGTCTTTAGTTTCACCCATCAAAAGCTACGCGCCTGAGAAAATTTGCCTTGTTTTCGAAAAAAGGGGAAACACCCCAAAAAGTCATAGAAAATTAATTAAAATCACACCATCGGATTCAGCGTATCAGAAAACCCTACTGCGGAAGTTACAAGCTACTATCTGCAAAAATGTAGAGTTTTTTTTGTAAGAAAAAAGATCACGGATGCATGTTTATTTTTTTTTTCCCTGGGGTGATTGCATCGCTCCAGTAGTCCTAGAATATCGTAAGAGGGCTCATCTGAACGGAAATTAAAAGTTCTAGTTACCCTTTTTAAGTGACCGAAAAATTGGAGGGCAACTTGACCCCCTTTCACACTCATTGTTTCCCCCAGATCATCTGGTCACTATTTTGAGAGATCCCCTGTATTCTACACAACCAAAAACCTAACACATATGTCTTCTAAGATAATATAATTCCCGACAGGCCTCAGGAGATGGACTGCAATCTACGAACTTTGCCCATCCTTACCATACAGTCTTTGTTATTGGGAAGTATACAGACGTTTCAGGAGGGATTTTTTTCTGATAGGGAGGGGGGTCGTAGGAGGGGGTTACGGGGGAGGATCCTTCCATGGAGGATGTTTCTTTGGGGGAAGGGACATTTCTATGAAGGGAGCGCCGGATTTACCAGCATTATTTAAAAACGATCGGAACTTAAATAAAAAAAGTTTTTTCAACTGAAAGCATAAGGAGGACCAATAAAGCTTAAAACAAACAGAAATTATTACGTATATGAGGAGGCCCCCTAATCAATACCTCGCCCTTTTCGCTGAAGTGTTTTTTAGCACTTTCAAAAGAGCTATCTATTTTAATTAACCGGCCTTTGTTATTCAGGGGTTTGTGATTCGAACAAAATTCGAACTTTAGCATAAAGAGCAAGGTATCGACTAGGGGGCAAACTCCCTAATATAAGTAATAAATTATACGAATATAGAAGTTCGTTACGTAAGTTAATTCATAAGTTACGTCAGAACAAAATTTCAAGAAGGCCATTTAGCCAAAAAAGTAAAATTAATATGCAAATTTATTTTTAATTATTCATGTACGGTGAGCCAAAATTAAAGCTGCATTAATTCAAAAAGGTTCAGAAATTAAATAGAAAACAAGTTTTTTTTTTAACTGAAAGTAAGTAGCGACATTAAAACTTAAAACGAACAGAAATTATTCCGTATATGAAAGGAGCTGTCCCCTCCTCAATACCTCGCTCTTTACGCTAAAGTTTGAATCTGTCAAACAACTTCATTTCTTAAAACAATAAAAAACTTCTAGATAATTGATTCTACAGGACAGAATTTTAAGCCAGTCAAATGAATGGAAAGGGTTTTAGTCACAAGATTTTTAAACGCTGTTTCTCTGTTTCTGTGTGGTCTAACTTGCAAGAGTTACAAACAAGAAACCTGTTCGGGATTTTTAGTCTTTTAGCAGCTTTTCAAAACGCTTGTGAATTCAGAAGCTGTATTGTAAAGGTGTGTTTTGCTCTCTCTGAGTAAAGTACATGCTTGATGTTCCCTTATAATGTTTACTTTCACCAAGAAAACTGTCCATAGGAATTTTTAACTAAATCTTTACCGGAATCAACCGCCTGCGGAATACCTTCCTAGAGCAGACAATTCCCAGAAGGCTCTTAATCCCTTTAAAAGGACGCTAAAACGTTTCATAAGGGGGCAGTTTTCCAAGGCTAGCGGAATATTACTTTTATGATACCTTAAGCAGTTCGGTAAAAATTTCATCGAAAAATGCTTTTAAAAATAGAATAATTATGATCAAGGTATGACCTTTTCAATTTTATTTTTTTCCACATGATCTTTGTTGGTCCCTTAAAATCCTTTCTAGCCTTTTATATGGGGGGTTAAGAACCGCAATGATAGCCTTGAAAGTAGCTCTCACTTGATGCCTCCCCCTCCTGCATTTTGCTGCTACAAGTTTGGTGCATAAGATACTAAAGCCTCTCCTCCTGAAATGTCTTACATCTATATTTGCATAAGGCTCTTTTGTACTGCGATGTGTTGCTATTAGTAGTAATAGTAATAGAGAAAACACTATTATTTATAACATATTATTTAATGTGTTATTTTATTTTATAACACTATTATAAAATAAACACATTATTTGTAATTCATTCATTTTTCCTGTTCAATTGATATTCTATACTACGACATAGTGCCCCACCCAATATCCAGATACAACTACTAAGAAACTTTATGTATGCAATCAACTCGCAGTTATAGTGAAAACACCATATAAATATAAGACTGACTTATATTCTCTTTGAACAACCCCCAAATAATTTCTTTATTTTCCCTGTTTGATTAATAGTCTATGAAAGGCTTTTGTCGGGATAAATCAAGCATACAAAACCAATCAAACAGTTCATGGTAACGAACTGTAAGTAAGGAGCGACCCGGCTCAATGGTAACCGAAACTCTAAAAAACGGAATTTTGGTACTAATAGATACATCAAAAGAATCAGATTTTAATTCTGATTTCAAATTTATAAGTTTCATCAAGTTTAATTTTACCCATCAAAAGTTAAGTGCCTGAGAAAATCATATTCAGCGTCTCAAAGAACCCTACTGTAGAAGTTTCAAGCTCCTATCTACAAAAATGTGGAATTTTGCATTTTTTGCCAGAAGAAAGATCACGGGTGCGTGTTTATTTGTTTGTTTTATTTGTTTTGTTTTTTTTTTCTTTTCCCCAGGGGTAATTGTATTGACCCAGTGATCCTAGAATATCGTAGGAGGGCTCATTGGAACGGAAATTAAAAGTTCTAGTGCCCTTTTAAGTGACCAAAAAAATGGAGGGCAACTAAGCCCCCTCCCACGCTAATTTTTTTCTCAAAGTCACCCAATTAAATTTTGAGATATCCATTTTGTTCAGCATAGTCGAAAATCTAATAAATATGTCTTTTACGATGACTTAATCCCCCACAGCTCCCGGGGGAAGGGCTGCAAGTTATGAACTTTGCCCATTGCTAGTAGAAACGACCCTATAACTCCGAACAGCACACCAAATATGGGCATAAAGTCCCTAGGGAGAACACCTGTATTGTCAGTCCCGATCCCACACCATATATGGGCATGGAATCCCAAGGGAGAACACGTTTCCGAGAACTTG